>NW_025971565.1:0-10540 GCF_021869965.1 Rhincodon typus
TCCTACTATCTCAGTTTACCTATCAGTTGGGTTCATAATACAAGAAGCAATTAAATGTACATGGCTTTCTTGGAATACAGGAACTCAGTGTCTTTATGCAACAATTATCAGTAAACTAGAGATGTTGCAAATATATTCAGCCCCAGCCTGGAAGAAGCCAGACACTCAAAATTTCATCACCATTGTGTAACCTTCACAGCCATTGGCAATGCTGTCCTTTCCCTGTTTTGACGTTGCAGCAAGTGCCAGATTTAAATGGAGGCATTTTTAGTAAAGTAGAGATATCTAGTAGAGTGTTCCTTGCTGATTTTCAGCCAAGACAACTGCTTCCTGAACACTGTGTGCAAACCAACCATTCTCCCTTCACCTCTCCTCTCTCTTCCAGCAGCTTCTTCTGCTTTGTGTTGCCTCTGTTCATTCTCTGGAGTCCAGGGAGGATGCATACTACTGCATTTAAATCTCAGTGCAAGTGGTTTGTGCTGACTCCTTAAAAAAGTCGCTCAGTACATACCACTGCCTATAGAATTTGGCAACTTTAAACAATTCCGGACACTTCCAGGCACTTATACAATAAAAACAAGAGTCAGTAGAAATCAATCAGCAAATAACCTGAAGGGAGTTGATGATCAATAAAGGTTGCACTATACAAGCAAGGCCCTTCTGTGAATGAATACATGTTCAGCTATGTATCGTTAGCCGTTGACTTGAGCTGGAGTATAGCGCTCCACATTGGCTGTGTTGGCATCATATTAGCATTGTATACTGATCAATCTGACTGTATTGTATAATTTTGGTAGACAATTCCTGCACAGGTATTAGATCCACACTAAAATGGCATCAATTACAATGAGAACCAGGAGGATACTGGCAAGACATAGGTACCATCTGGAGACAAAATAGTACCAAGCAAACTCGTGAACACATGCTAAGGAGCCAGGCTTTGAGACCAGTTTCTGTGAAAGCAGAGGGGAAATGTCATGTCTTATTTAGCACTTAATCTATTGATTTCTTTCTAAAAAGGAATGCAGAAAACCACTACTTTATTCACAACAGATTGGCACTTCGACAAAGCAATATGACATTGTGAACAACAGCATAAATCAGGGCTTATATTAAAGGATTTTGAAAATAATTGAAAGAAGCTCAACGGAGAAGCAAATTTAGAAAGCTTTATTTTATGATGGTTTACAACTGCATAAAATTGAATGATTTGTTATCTTAATTGACCAGTAAAGTTTCAGTTTATGCTAACTTTCACTCAATAGATAAAACAATGCAGGTTTTTAAAAAAAATAATTGCCCAGTTTCTCTCTTCACATAGTTCCAAACAGTTCTTTTATAGGATCTTGAACTCTACAAGGAATGAAATTTCAGGTTGTATTATTCAATTGATATGAAAAATTAAACTGTCAGCCATCAGCACTATATTGCAGTAGCCTCTTTTAATCTCAACTGTACTTGTGAATACTGAAGCTGTTTTTTCCTTTCTGTTGAGCTCTGGGCTCTCAGTGCCAAAATCTGTCAAAAAAAACAAAAGTGAATGTGTACTTTACCTCCCTGAAGATTTATTTCACAATTCCTGCAGAGGTAATAACTGTTTCAGAGCAGTTCTTGGTCAATGTTTCCTTCAAACTTTTATTTCATATTTTTTAAATAAAAGATTAGACAGTTGTTTTTAATTATTTTTATTCATTCACAGCGTGAGCCATCACTGGCTAGGCAAGCATTTATTGTTCATCCCTAATTGCCCAGAGGGCAGTTAAGAGTCAACCACAATCTGGCATATAGGCTAGACCAAGTAAGGGTGTCAGGTTCCTTTCCTAACGGACATTAGTGAACCAGATACATTTTTCCAATAATCAGCAATGGATTCATACTCATCATTAGACACTATTTCCAGATTTTTTCGAATTCAAATTCCACCATATGGCATGATGGGATTCGAACCTAGGTCCCCAGAACATTACCTAGGTTCTGGATTAACAGTCCACCTCCCAGTTACGCAGATTCACTGACTAATAAGAATCAGAATATCAACAGGATCAGTGGTTAAATCATCTCCGTCTATCCAATAAAAAAAGGCTATAATGTCACGGCGTCTAATTTCTTATTCCTGAGAGATGAAGCTAACATAATCAGCCCAATCTTCCTGATAAAATAATAGCATGTTAGTCCTTTATGCTGTTATTAATCTGCAAATGGGCCAGAAAAGGGCTTTAAGAGATATAGTAAGAATTGCAAATCCTCAGGCCTTGCTGCCTTCTCAACTTATGCTACAATTGTGGAGTTGTTACTCTCAAGCTATGCAGTACGAATTATCTCTCTCTAAAGGAGAGGGATGCCTTTGGTCCTTTATGGATTATGGCTCCATATTATACCAAAATAAAGGCATGAAGGGATTCATCTGAGCTAAGCAAACTCCCCATCCATTTTGAACATATGGCATCTTGCCCCTGGCTTTGCATTGTTTCTAAAATCTTGATAAATTTATATGTTAATTGCCCATTCGATGTTAAACCTAGTAATTTTCAGCATAACGACGCAATACTTCATTGTAATGACAGTTGTTGTGTAAGGTAATGAATAAGGATTGGCTAGGTCAGTTATCTAGATGACTGGAGTATGGTGCAAATAATGCCAACCATGTGGATTCAATCCCCCCACTGGTCATGGTAGTTGAAGAAGGCCCCGCCCACCTCCTTACCTTACCACATACTGTTGGAGTGGTTACCCTCAAGCTATATATAACCAAATGTCCCTCTAATTGGAAAAGATGTGTATGATCCTTCATGGACTACGCTAAGATAACAGATACGAAAGGATTAATCCGAACGAAGCTGAAGCCACACGATGTACAACATAACAACTGGGTTTAGGGCACCTCTGAGCAGTTGTAGTTAAAGACAATCTTGTCTTCCTCTCCTCATATTGTCCGCAGTACAACATGATCTGAATATAGTTACGAAGATGTAAAACTTTATCTTGTTATCAAAGATTGTGCTTGTTCTGCTGAGACTTATTTGGTTCACCCTTCATTGCACACTACTAAAAAGCCCCTACACTAAATGTAGGAAGAACAACTAGTGGCAGCATTTTTTTTGGCCTACCATGCAGGTATTACCACCAGGCTATTTATCCAGAGATACTGGTAATGATCTGGGGACCCAAGTTTGAATCCTGCCGTAGCACATGGTGAAATTTGGATTCAATTAAAAATCTGGAATTAAGAGTCTAATGATGACCATAAAACCAGTGGCGATTGTCAGAAAAACCTATCTGGTTCACTAATGTCCTTTAGGGAAGGAAACTGCCATCCTTACCTGGTCTGGCCTACATGTGACTCCAGACACACAACAATGTGGTTGACTCTTAACTGCCCTCTGGGCAGTTAGGGATAGACAATAAATGCTGGCCTAGTCAGTAATCCCCACATCCGGAGAATGAATTAAAAAAATCATTATTACAGCAATCAATCTCTGTGACCCAGAAATTGAACATTTAAACTGAGAAATCTCATTCTTAGATGTCAAATCAATCTTAGAGATGTTAAAAATAATTCCATCTTCTTTATTTCACTTCTGTATTGGATTTGACTCAAATAGACATTCTAAACTGCCCTCCTTCTCAGTCACTCTTCTGTTTTTTTTTTTTACTTAATCTTGAAATATTATCGGTTGGAGACACGTTATTGGTCCCAGCATCCAGAGTTTCAGGTAGCCTATTTCCCTCCTCGGGATATGATAATCTCCTGAAGAGGGAAATAGGCCACCTGACACTTGCTACAAAAAAAATTCTAACTTGTAGCAGGAAAACAACTGATCAATGGAGCTGGACACGGGACCGCAGAAAGACTTCGCCCAATAGAATTCACAATGCTGTCTTTTCATTCCAAATGTGTTAATGCAAGGAGTCACTACAATTTGTTTTTAGTAATATGTATATTCATATTCATATTCATATGTTGTAAAGCTATTGTACACTTTGGCCATGAGAATTGCAAAGGAATTCCGAAGAAACACGTGATGCACTTGCACTAGGACTGATGTGGGTTTAAAACTTAAGTGATACCTTCTTGGTGCATGATTGTATTAGGGGAAGAATGAAGGCATCCTGATCAAACATAGGATGATAACTTCAGCTCCTGCAGACGGCAAGCTTGGCAGCAGGAAGGGCATTTAATCAGCTGGAGGGGTGGCATACGCGATACCCCATCCACCAGTACTCAGCTTTGGAAGGCCATTGACCAGCTTTCCTGACCTGCCACCTGTTGAAGCATTTAAGTGACAAATTAAGGCCCACAACGTCCTCAGTTTAGCACCATTGGGATTAACTCAGTTGTAAGTTGGCCTGTTGCCATCCAGCATTCCTACTAGCTGGTACACTGTGTGCAGTTTGTCACCTTATAAGATCATAGGGAATCAGTGCCTGATCATGGGACTGTTTAACAGGTAGGGGTGTGCCTGTTGGCAGCCACTGCTTTGCCCTTGCTTCTGCCGCTACTTCCTCCTTTCTTCACAATTCCCAGTCCAAACCCCCATATCTATCCCATCACTTGCCTTCACGATCCTGGGACTCCAAGTGTGTCCTTCTGCCAGCAGCCCCATTGTGGTACTGCTGAGCACAAGCACTGTTGGACTCTGGTATGTGTTAGGCTGCTCTTGGCAGGACTTCCAAACTCAGGGTCTTGATATACAGTGAAGATCTACCAGTTGCCTCGACATTGCATGATTGATGTGTGACCCAGCAGGCCTTAATTGGAAAAGGCAGCTCAGGGTCTTTCACAGGCTGATAAGGTCCACAGTGCCTCACCAATATTCCACCTTAGAAAGAGCACTAGACCACTTAGTAACCTTTGGCCCATTATGCTATTCAACTCAATACCTACTGATATGTAATTCAAACATATAGCCTCCATAACATTTGGTACCCTTATCCAAGAAAAATCTAGTGATCTTTGTCTTAAAACTTCCAACTGCCTCTACAGCTTTTTGTGGTATAGTGTTCTATATTTTAAATACCTATTATGTGAATATAAATGTATTCTAATTTTATTTCTACCTTGTCCAGTTCTATGCATAACGTTATGCTCCATTGTTTCAATTCCTGTACCAGAAGAACGGATTTACTGCGTCCAAGCTATTAAATCCCAAATTATAATATTGAAGACCTCCATTAGATCGTCCCTTAAACAGCTGAACTAAAGGCAATAGAGTCAAATTTATTGCAACTGTTTCATGATTTAATTTTTCAAGTCCTGGCACTATTTTGCTGAGTCTTTGCTGTAATACCTCTTACCTCAACATTGGTTTGGCAAGGTTCAGCACCCAGGGCTGAATTGCAGTACCGGGGTCTGGCTTAGGCTCTGAAGAGCTGAAGTATACATTTCTCACTTTTACGTTCTAACCAACCTGAGGTAAAGGGCAACATTCCATTAGCCTCTTTGATAGTGTTCTGTACCTATGCATTAGCTTTTACTGATATATTGATTGGGGTCATTGACCTGGCTTGTCAATTTATAGTACTGCCTGAAACCCATAGAATGTAAATCTTTACTCTTGATTGAACCCTGAATGAACCTTGTTATGCATATCTCATGTTCATCTCTCATACATAGTATTAACGTGACAAACAGCATTGTGTTTCATGTCTATATCACATTGATTCAGTGTCCTGCAAATACATGTTTCTGATTGTGTGCATCTCTCACTCACACATGTATGATCTCCAGGGAAATTACACATATTTTCCATTCCCCTAAACCAGTCCAATTAAGGGCAGGTTTGCACAATCTGTTTTTAGATTGACATAAAAATATTTGAAGATCACATTGACACATATCAAGGATTGCCTTGATATCTTTGATAATGGAATGTGGTTTTATAATCTGGGCGAGATTTTAAACAACCTTCAGAGCATGTTTTGCAAAGCAGACTGTTAAAAGATAATTGGCTCCCAGTTAGTTGAGAGGGATAGTAGGAACTGCAGATGCTGGAGAATCCGAGACAACAAGGTGCAGAGCTGGATGAACACAGCAGGCCAAGCAGTGTCTAGGCCTGAAACGTCAGACTTTCTGCTCCTATGATGCTTCTTGGCCTGCTGTGTTCATCCAGCTCTGCACCTTGTTGTCCCAGTTAGTTGATTCTCATTTCAGTTCAGCTTCTACTCAGTGAAGTTATTGCAACAAAAGAATTTGCTCCATTAGGCAATATGTTTTATTTAGCAAATATAGGAGATAAAGAAGCAATTTTGTCATTTTGTATGAAATGTGTTTTCCCAAATCAAAAATGACTATTAAAACCTCCAAGCAAATTGTACACAAATGATCGCAATATGTTCTCTGCTGAAGACAATTTTCTTTATGAGTTGGTTGTATTCCACTTATTATGACATAAACCTAATATTCAGTGGTTAATAATAAAAAGGCAGGTGTTCTTTATGGACTTCAGTAAAGCATTTGACAAGGTTCCACATGGTATACTGGTTAATAAGGATAGATCACATGGGATCCAGGGGAGCTAGCCAATTGGATACAAAATTAGCTTGAAGGAGGAGACAGAGGATGGTGCTAGAGGGATGTTTTTCAGACTGGAGGCTTATGACCAATGCTGTGCCACTAAGATCAGTGCTGGGCTCACTGTTTTTCATCTTTTATATGATTGATTTGGATGTGAATATGGTATGGTTAAGTAAGTTTGCAGATGACACCAAAATTAGTGGTGCAGTGGACAGCAAAGAAGATTCTCTCAGAGTGCAACAGGACCTTGATCAGATGGGCCAATTGCCCGAAGAACTGCAGATGGAGTTTAATTTAGATAAATGTGAGGTGTTGCATTTTGATAAGGCAAACCAGGCCAGGACTTTTACAGTAAATGGTAGGGCCCTGGGGAATGTTGCCAAACAAAGAGACCAAGGAGCGCAGGTGTACTGTTCCTTGAAAGTGGAGTCACAGGTAGATGAGGTGGTGAAGGCATTTGGCACGCTTGCCTTCATTGGTCACAACATTGGTTATGGGAGTTGGGATGTCATGTTGCAGTTGTACAGGACATTGGTGAGTCCACCTTTAGAATACTGCATTCAATTCTGGTTGCCATTCTACGGGAAGGATGTTGTTAAACTTGAGAGGGTGGAGAAAAGATTCGCAAGAATGTTGCCAGGACTGGAGGGTTTGAGCTATAGGGAGAGGCTGGATCGGCTGGACCTTTTTTCCCCCAGAGCATCAGAGACTGAGGGGTGACCTTATAGAGGTTTATAAAATTATGAGGGCCATGGATAGGGTAAAGGAGCCCAAAACCAGCGGGCATAGGTTTAAGGTGAGAGGGGAAAGATTTTAAATGACCTGAGGAGTAACTTTTTCACAGGGGGGTGGTGAGTGTTTAGAATGAGCTGCCAGACGAAGTGATGGAGGCTGGTACAATTACAACATTTAATAGTCATCTGGATTGGTATATGAATAGGAAGGGTTTAGAGGGATATGGGCCAAATGCTAACAAATGGGACTAGTCAGATTGGGATGTTTGGTCAGTGCGGATGATTTTGGACCAAAGGGTCTATCTCTGTGCTATATGACTCTATAACTCTAAACTAAGCACTAATTAACACTGGAATCCTGCATTACCATATTTGATGGGGCAGTGGATAATGCAATGGGATCTGAGGAAGCTATGTAAATCCTTGGAAACTGACGCTGTTTTGATTCCAGCTAATGGTAATTCTAGACAAGCGAAATTGCAAAGTTGAACCTGGCTTGATTACCAGGAAGTTTATTTTTCTTCTTGTTCGATGTGGAGGTCAGTCACTGAACATATTCACAAGATGCTGCCAATATACTTTTAACAAAAGTTTATCATACAAAATAAATAAACCATGAACTCCATCACATCATACAAGACTATTGGAATGATACCATTACGATTATCAGAAAGAAAAAGTCATCCATTTTATCCCAACAATAGCCTTGCAGAACTCAAACCTCAGTAAAAAGTCACCCCTATATCCACAATAAATCTTCTTGCTCTGGAACAGTTGCAATTGGTTTCCTTTGGACAGAGATCTGTGTATTTCACTTGATGCTATTTTCTTTAGTTAATGCCACTCCCCACACCCTTAAAACAAGCTGCTAATTCAGCTCACTTATTACTCAACATGGATTTCCTAAATCCACGTCTTCAACTGCCTCGTAGGATAGCTTTTCACTAATTGTTCCAGCTTTCTTCTGCTGCTGTTATTTTTCTGTAGTAAATATATTATGTATCGTATAAAGTTTGATTTGTATTTGCATATTGTGTGGGTTGAGAAGGAATAACATTATTTAATTTTAGATTAATTCTGAGAGTGGCGCCAAGTAGTTTGAAAATTTGTTTATATGCATTTAAATATGGTCTTTGAAAAACACTTGAGGTGACTATTTCAGTGCTTTTAAGAAAACGAGGATTGAAGAGAGAAAATAAATGGGCTGGTGCATAGCAATGATGTCTCCTATGACATAAGAAGGCAGTGACAGAAACAGGTTTTCTTTTCAACAGAAAGATAAACCATCCAGAAGGTTGGTGAGCGGGTAGATATCTTTAACAGAGTAAAGTAGGTTTTTTTTCAGTGAGAAAAGGTCTACAGAAAGAACAGTGTAGTTGAGCAGTCTCTAAAATAGCCAAGGCAGAAGTCTTTGAAGTTCATAGGAGACAAGTTCAAAAATCAGAAAGAATTAAGCTGTCAGAGAATTAGACATCCTACGAAGCTTTTTAATTCATAAATTTAAGGACTACTTGTTAATGTGTAAGTGGGCTATGTAATCAGTTCATTTAAGGGTCTCATGAAATGATACTAATGAAAAAAAGGATTCAGTGAATGTGGATGTTTGCCAAACAAAAACAAGTATAGCCATGTCTACTCTTTGAGAAACTTTGAAGTGGAAACGCAAATTATATTACACTATACAAAAATTGTGTTTCACTCCTTTTAAATGTAATAAACCTTCATGTTCTTTTGTTAACAATGCATTTGCAGCCTCTTGTGAATATGTTCAATGGCTGACAACTGTGGTAAACAAATGCAAACTAAAACTTATGATCCATCAAGCCAGGTTTCGTTCTAGTATCTGACTTGTCCAGTATAAACATCAATTGAGATCATTACACTAAGCTTCTCATGACTTCTGCAGAGCCTTGATAGCTTGAGACTGATACTAAACACTGCTATTGTGGATAGTTTGATCCATTTCCTCTGCATGAACCTATTTTTACCTCTCTACCACCAGCTTGTAAAGTGAAAGTCTGCAACTATTTTCATAATTATTTCCCAGTTGGCTTGCTGGTCATTTAGCCAAAATGCTATTTTCAATTAATTGTTCAAAAGTACTTTCTGATCTTCTTTAAAAGTCAGATCTACACAGAACTGTAAACTGAAACTCTAAACTAATATTTCCTCCACATTCAATACCAAGTACACAAACAATAAAATGTTATGAAACTTCATCACAATCCTTCTGTTTTGACCTAATCGCAACGATATTTTACAGGTTTAAAAGAAAATAAACAGATCATCATGGATTTGTGCTCTATTACGTATATGGCCGTTCATTAGATAAGAATAGTAAGCACTTAAAATCCTCTGTTCAATACATTGCTCTTTAAACATTCCTCCACCCCATGCAGTTTGTGTTTGTTGCCCCATTCCTTGTATTCTACAAAGAAAAACATTATTTAATAAATTTTGCTTAAATTATCAGTTTATTTCAACATATTGTCCTGTCTATTCATAATCCATTGGATGGAAAGATGCAATCGACGTTTAGTAAATTACTGTTATAGCTGTTCTATTACTTTTACAAGGTCATACAACTTGTTCAGGCATACAGATCCAAGGTGAAAGGAAAACGCAACTAAAACAGTGGAGAATATGAGACCAAGACAATCAGGAAACAGGATAATATGACAAGAATGTGGGTTAAAGGCGATGGATGAAGCATAAACAGCAATATCAAGGACAAAGATAAATACACAACCTGCAATCATGACAAATAAACAGTGAACATCTTAACTCATGCATCACGTTCTTATTCCATGAACTTAACCCACTGATCAATCTCCTGGGCACAATCAGCCTCCATAACTATGCATGAGTTACACACTTTCTGGCAGAAGCTTTACTTTTAATGGAAACAAAGGAGACCAAACTGTGTCAATCCCCAGAGTTATAGGTTTCGAGTTACAGGAGAGGAAAAAGAAAGCCTTGTAGTTAGTTCGTGAACGATGTTTTTCTCAATGTTCCTCTCGTAGGCTCAGAAAGGAATCAAGTAAGATGCTTTATCCTTAAATTAGAGGTACAATAATTTTTTTTTTTTTAAAATCAAGATAATGAAAATAAATGGAGAACAGAACAGAGAAAAACAGCAAGCATGACTAAATTGCTCAAGGGTATTTTATCCTGTATGGTATTCTAATTATTTATTTTACCAGTCAGAGGTTAGCATTAAGTGTTGTTGGCCATTCTTAACATTTAAATAATTTAATAAGAGATAACAAGGTGTAGAGCTGGAGGAACACAG
>NW_025971566.1:0-10540 GCF_021869965.1 Rhincodon typus
TCATCCAGCTCTACACCTTGCTATCTCTCTCCTTCTGTTCATGTTGCTGTCTATAGTTGATAGTAACAGCTGTTACTATCAAGTGCAGCACATCCATCACTTCAGGCATTTTTCAGACAGAGGCCAATTCTCGATTTGAATTGCAGCACAGTGGCTGTGATGGATGATGGCCTAGGAGTTCTATGGGAGTTGTTGACTTCCCAAAGTCCTGGTTGCAACATGTGGCACCCACATTGGTTCCCTAGTACTCCCTGAAGCCATGAAGCTGTTCCCTTTCTTCAAATAGTACATAATGATAACACAAACTTTTGTCACAACCTATTGTGCATGATGCCACCCTCTGTTGTAATGTGACTCTGATCTTTTCAGGAAGGAACTCCCAGTTTTGAGTTGGGAAAGGAATTGTAGAATGACTTAAATTAATGGCCTCTAAGAGATCTGGCCTGCTGTGCATGATGACTTTCATTTAGGACAGGCAGCACTTTAGTGGGGTTCTCTTGCTCGTGAATCTACAACTTCTTCAGGATCTACAATCCAAGATTCTTTCCAAAGATTATCTGAAAGATGTGCAATATCAGAATTTTTCATTATAAGGATATTTTTTGCTTGTGTCCTGAAGGTTCTGAAATACTTCCAGGTGCTGCTTGGTGAGTAGCACTAGAATATTGGACTTGGTATCAAATCCAGGCTTGATAACATCCATATGTATAGTAATCACTTGAGTTTGTATAATAGCCAGGAACAGGAATCTTTGGTTGCTTTATTTCCCTATTTACCTGTTTACTGGTTGGATAATGACCACCTATTGATGATCTAGTGGGTGCTAAACAGACAAATCCAGTTTAAATTACATTCTTGAAAGTGGATTTTCTACTTTTATTTACAGTCACATCAACATACACTGGTCTTTTTACCCAACTTGTCTATACGATGGTTCATTGCGTTGCCTTGCCTCCGTCATCCAACCTTTATTATCACGTCTTCTATTTTATTTCCTTTCTGTGCTTATCTAACTTTCCCATAAATATGGCTATGCTATTTGTCTTGCTTTTTTTTTTAGAAAAGTTTCTACTGAATTCTTGATGTTTTGACATGAGGGTTCCTAAAACTTGTTGATGTATTCTAACAAACCCATTTTGTGAAGATTTCATTCAAGTCACCTTCAGTCAATTCTTGAGAAAAGACCCCGAGTTCATCATATCCCCTCCAGTACAAATGCTCTTCATGTGCTCGCTCTCACAGCCTTAGTGTGAGGTTACTGTGGGATGCAACCTGCTTTTTTTTTAATAAAATGACCTTTTTTTGAATGGAAAACATCCTTTCTCAATCAGGAATGAAATATACAATTCTGCCTAAGGGTGCATTAGTATTTTTTTAAAAAAAAACTAATGAAAAAGTCTCTAAGGCCTTAAAGATGAAGCAGAAGATCAATGCTATTCAAGGTTTTTGCTACGGTTAGGGAGGAAAAGGGTTGGAGGTAAGAAATTGAAGTTTCTGCCTTCAGGTATTGAAACTATAGGGGGCGAAATGTACTTCAGGGTCACATTTTAGCTTTTCAAAACTTTGTATCTATTTTTAATTTTTTATTTGAAGGCCTTCCCCTTAAATGCAATATTTTCTATCAGGTGTTTGTTTTTAATTGAAGGAGGAGAAAAATGGATCTTATGATGATAAATAGAAATCAGTTTGTATGTTAGCAGTGTATGGATGTATTCTACTGACGAACTGCATATTTCCTCATTCACTCCTGATTTTAATTGAATCTTTGGAAGTTTGACAAATGTGTGGCCTGAACACTTGTGCTCACCTGGGTGTGGAGATGAACAGACAGACAAAATTCAATACTCATATGATTTCTTAAAGCTACAGACTACATTTTATACAGTCTGAAGTATTGTTGCTTATACACTAATGCTGAACTCATTTTGAAGAGTAATCTTCAAAATACTTTTTTGTGGCACTCAGTTGTTAGATGTTTTGCCACATGTATTTTAATTTGTATTTTTTAAACATTAATATTTTGTCTCTGCTTTTCCCCTTCCCTCAGAATGGCTGGCTGTATAAATCTGTAGTTTTTACTGCCAAAATGCCTCCTGTTCAGGAAGAACCAGGATCTTCAGCTTGTATACTAATTTAGATGAATAATCTAAACTCTTCTGTATATATAACATAGGTAAATGGCAGTGTCAAAGAAATGTGTGCAAAATTTAATGCTGAGACAAGCTTTTAGTAGTAGCAATCTGATTGTTCCATCCTCCAGCCACACTTTTAATACACAAGCACCTGATCAAGCCAGCTCATGGGTGACTCTAAACATGCTGCACTGCACTCCTAAGCAGTTGTCACAAGTGTAAGTACATAAGACTTTTAAATGAAACAACTTAACTTTGTTAACTGGAATAGAAATCCAAGTTAAATTTTGTTTTAAAAGCTGATAGTGCTGCTTGGTTTCTGGAAGAAAAAAAAACTTTTAATTTTGAACTGAGCACTCTTTTTGGGAGCTTTTGACTTGCAGAACGTAGCTATGTGCTGTTTGTTTAACTTGATAAGGTTATAATACTAATGTTCCACATCAGTATCAAACTATTTCAACATCAACCTGTTCTAGCTTTTCAAATACTAGCTGGCTTCTGTCCTAAACTTTTTTTTTTTTTTTTTTTTTTTTCCTTTTGCAGCTGCAGCAGTTGTAGAAACTAAGACTACCTTCTGGAGAGGCTTCCAGAATACTTGATTAACTGTATTTTAGGCAATTTCCAGCAACTTGGTTTGCAATGCAACAAATCAAACAACACTTAGCATGGTGCAAAATTATTTAACTGAATTATAACTGGGTTGGTGCATTTATAGAACAATATTATACAGTCATTTTGTTTTAAAACAAACCTGTGACCATGAGTACTGTTAGAAAAGGTTAGTTTCCTGCCCTGGAGAAAGCAAGGTAGTGTTCTAGTCTCAACAATAATCAACACCGTTTGCAACTCGTAATAAAACAGTCCATATCCGTAGAGACTAAGCCTACGTCCAGTCTTGGGCTGATGAATGCAAGAAAGATTTGTGCCAGGTAATGTAAATTGCCTTTTTGATGTTTAATGGCATTACCATTGCAGAATCCTGCCACTCAACATCCTGGGAATTACCATTAACTGGAAACTGAACTGGACCAGATGTAGAAATACTCTTGCTCTAACAGCAAGTCAGAAGCTGGGAATTCAATGGTAAATAACTTGCCTTCCATCTCCTGTGCCTGTCCACTGTTTACAAGGTACAAGTGTGATGGAATATTCCAAAGCTCTTGAAGTTGGACACCGACATCCATGATACAGCAGCCCACTTGATGATTGGCACTCCATTTACCACCTTCTGCCTTCACTCACTCACTCACTACTGCCACTGCGCATGGTGAAGGATCATCTGCTGCATGTAGCCACCAATGCTCCTTTGAATACACCTTGATTGTTGCTACTTGCAAGGACAAGGGCAGAAGATGCTTGTGAACACCACCTGCAAGTTCTCGTCTAAGTCGCAACCAACCTGACTTGAAACTATATCACCATTCCTTCACTGTCACTTAGGTGATCCTGGTACATAGGGCCTAGTCAGTGTTGCTCACATTCCACAATTGAATAATGGAAAAAGGAGATGCCATTGACTATTTTTTATCCTCTGCTGTAGCACCCAATTGTGCTCCCGATAACAGTAAAAGTTTCCTTGTCCAGGACTCTAGCATTGGTGTCTGAGAATAAACTAGCATTGAGTGTCCTCTCTTAATCCCCAGTTACATGGTGTTCAGTTTTCTTCCTACACTTCAACTGAAAGCATTTTTACACAAGTTACATTCATGTAACACTTTTTTTTTTATTCTTGGTGTGGCATATAGATTTGCAAGACCAGCATTTGTCACTGAGTGACATGCTAGGTTAATTTTGAGTGCAGTTAAGTCCACAACATTTATTATGGATCACATGAAGACAAGACCAGCTCAAATTGAGATTTCTTTGCCCAAAAGATTCTAGTGAACTAGATGAGGCTTTATGACAATTTTGTACTTCCATGGTTTATAGTTACTGAGACTAGCATTATCTTTCAGATTTTATAATTAAATTTTTATTCCATGTGAGATTTTAACTCCCATCTTCCTCATTAGTACAACTCAAATACTGAAATGAAAGTGTTCAAAGTATTATTTAAAATCTTTACATCTAGAAGTTTATGGTTATTAGCTACACTTTGTCCAGATCAGCAAAACGAGAATGTTTGAAGTGGGATGAATGCAAAACTTTCAAGATCTGCCGAACAATTACTTTGCCCATGCATGCAATCTGTGGAGCAAGCTATTTGAGATGGCTGGAATAGTGTCGATTTTAATTCCGATGTTAGTGAGAAATTTCCTAAACTAATGATTAGGATACAGTATGTTAAAAATTGAGACACAACATGAATAAGTGTAGCACATTTTTGGAAGATACAGGTTACTTTTGACTAAAAGTTCCCAAAGTGTTCTCCCAGTGGATCTGTTGTGGATTAATTGATTAAAGGCCAATGGAGAAATAGACTTGCAGCCATAAGGATGGCACTGACCAGTCTGTAGAGTAATCCAAACATGTGATCAAAAGGCTGGCTCCTTGCTGACACCTATTCACTAATTGCTGAAATTAGTCAGCAACTCCAATATTGTCTTGGTCTACTGCAATGCCAGTAAAAGGACAAGGTGGACCTCAGTCATTCTTTTAAAATGAAAGTTCCTGCTTTTTTTATTTTTCAGTTTTTAATATGCTCAAACGTACTCTTGATTAAAGAATATTTGAAAACAAAGGTTGCTTATTGCCATCATGTGGTAGGAAGAGTAATTCCCAGTAATTGTTTTCACATTATTTAAGTGAATGTTACTGCTTCCAAACACTTGCAAGTTGCAAAATGGTAAGCACATTGCATAAAATTTCTTTGTGCCCTGTTAAAATTTTGATCTGTTTACTTAAACATTAGTACATTTGATTATTATCATAAGTCAAATCTATTTGTTCTAGAAATTAAAAAAAAAAAAAATCATAGTTTTGACCTTGTCTGTTAGTAAAATTCCATCAGATTTAGAGACTGAACAAACTAGGTTACATTGAAGACATGGATTCCAATCTCTGGCCTCATGGCCTGTCTGTGATTGCCTTCAGCTGGAGGACAGTTCTATGGATTAGGAAGATCAACTACCTGTTAATGCACTTCCGGGCACAGGAGACAGTATCTACCGAATCTTTCCTGCTCTATGATCAGGACTGCTGCTGCCTAATTTGAGGGCTCTAATCGAATCAACTGGTCAGCAAAACTAGAAAAAGACCTTTTGTATTTATAAGGTGCCTTTCCATAACTATGGATTTCAATGCTTTATGCCAATTAAGTACATTTTAAAGTGCAGTTGCTATACTGTAGGAAATGATGGCCATCAATTTGTGCACAGCAAGCTTCCACAAACAGCAACATGACTATCAATGTTTCTGTAAATCTGGTTGAAGGATCAATATTGTCTAGGATATTGGGATCATTTCTCTGATCATCTCTGAAGTAATAGTGTTACCTTTCTAATGTCACCTGAAATGCTAGATAGATGATTCTGGTTTAATGTCTCACCTGAAAGACAGTACCTGCAGTGAGAGGATATTTATGCAATAGTGAAGACTGACCTCCGGATGAGCAAATGTTTTCTCCATTATGTTTAAGCAATAACTAGAAACATGCTCATACATACCTAGACAATCATCTTATTTACTGGCATGTGAGAAGATGTGCAGATCTCTAAATATGTTGCTGCCTTTTTTGCTTCTGAGGTATTTTATGTAATGTGGCAATGCTTTTTGTTGCTTGGTCCACTGCTTTTTGTCACTTATAAATGATTTGGATGTGAACAGAGGAGGTATGGTTAGTAAGTTTGCAGATGACACTAAAATTGGAGGTGTAGTGGGCAGTGACGAAGGTTCGCTCCAGAGTACAACAGGACCTGATCAGATGGGCGAAGGAGTGGCAGATGGCATTTAGTTTAAATAAATGTGAGGTGTTGCCTTTTTGGAAAGGCAAATCATGGCAGGACCTATACACTTAATAGGATCCTGGGGAGTGTTGTTCAACAAAAGCCTTGGAGCACAGGTTCACAGTGCCTTGAAAGTGGAGTCGCAGGTAGACAGGATAGTGAAGAAGGCATTTGATAAGCTTACCTTAGTAAGTGCATTGAGTATAGGAGTTGGGAGGTCATGTTGTGGCTGTACAGAACATTGGGTAGGCCACTCAGTGCATTTTAATTCTGGTCTCCCTGCTATAGGAAGGATGTTGTGAGACTTTGAAAGGGTTCGGAAAAGGTTTATAAGGATGTTGCCAGGGTTGGAGGGTTCGAGTTCTATGAGGAGAGGCTGAATAGGCTGGGGCTATTTTCCCTGGAATGTCAGGTGGAGGAGTGACCTTTAGAGGTTTATAAAATCATGAGGGGCATGGATAGCCAAGGTCTCTTCCAAGGGTAGGGAGTCCAAACCTCCAGGGTGTAGGTGAACATAAGATGAAGGAGAAAGATTTGAGACCCAAGGGGCACCTTTTTCACAGTGATCCATGTATGGTATGAGCTGCCAGAAGAAGTGCTGGAGGCTGGTACAATTACAACATTTAAAAGGCATCTGGTTAGGTATATGAATAGGAAGGGTTTAGAGGGATATGGGCCAAATGCTGGCAAATGGGACTAGATTTGGGATATCTGGTTGGCATGGACAAGTTGGACTGAAGGGTCTGTTTCCGTGCTGTACAGCTCTAACTCTCTGACTCTGTTTCCTGTAATACAAGAAACTGGGCGTGGCTAGTGTGTTGTTGAAGAATCCAACAAATTAATTATAGCTATTGTATTCAAATATTACATCACCGCACAAATGTGGGGATTCTATGAAGTGTCTGGACTGATAATAAGCCTGTAGTTTACAAAAGAGTAGCAGGCTTCTAGTAGCATGTCATGCTTGAAGTAATCTTGGTAAGTTGTGCATAGGCCTTCAGGTCATATGCTATGATAGTGAAATCATGAGCATGTCTTTTAAAGGTGCATTGACACTGAAAATGCAGGTTGATTTTAGTCTTTCCTATGTTATGACAAGGATAGCAAGCCAAACCAAATCACCCTTGCTATCATTGGATTTGCAAAACTGAAGTTAAAACGTTCAATACCATTAAAATTGCCCAATTCTTCCTCTTAACCAAACTTTAAGAATAACAGATCTTGGCCAACAAATTAGTAATTACGTAAACAAAAATTAACAATTTATAATTTAATGTTAGCTGAACATAAGGCAATCTAATGACAATCTAAATCTTTGATCATAACCCAGACTTTCACACTGACAGAGGTCTATAAGCACAGAAAAAGGCCATTTAGCCCACTGAGCATGCCAGCACTTGACCCATAGTCTTGTATACCCTCAAATCACAAGTGTGCACATCTAAATATAACATGAATGTTGAGGGTTTCTGCCTCTACTACCCTTGCTTACAGTGAATTTTGAGTTCCTACCACCCTCTGGGTCAAAAGATTTTTACATTACTTACATGCTAAACCTCCTGCCCTCTACTATGAATCTGTCTTCTGGTGTATGCTCTGCCCTTCAGGCAGAAATGTTTGGCCCGTAATTTCCCAATTTACCCCTTGCTGTCTTCTTGAATAACAGTACCACACTGGCTGTCCTCCAGGTCCTTTCTTGTGACCAGCAAGGAAGTAAATTATTGCTATTGCTCCTACTATTTCCTTGCCTGCCTTGCTCAGCAAACTGGGATGCATGTTGTCTGGTCCAGGAGGTTTATCTACTTATTAAGTCTGCCTGACCACTCATCTCCTCTCTGCCTATGTTAATTTCTTCAATTAAATCACAGCCCTTCTTCCTAATTTATATATCTACATCAACACCACTCCCATCTTCCCTGCCCCCCACCAAAAGAAATCCTGCACACTTTGTACTATTTCAGGTCTTCTGGTTTCAGCCCTCAGTATCTGCTGTAAGCCACCCTCTCCCCTTTTCTCTTATGTCGGGTTCACAGGATGTGTTGGTCCCACCCTTTTTGTCTTTACTGGAACATGTTGGTCCTGTACTCTCCTTATTTTCTTCAACTCTGACACAGATTTAAGTAAAAGTATCTGCTTTCAGTCCACTTGAGCCAAATCATATCTAATCTTATCAAAATTAGCTTCCCCTCCCCCCCCACACCCCACTCTCCCCCCCCCCCCCCCCCCCCCCCCCTCACCCGGTTTAGAACTTTGATTTCAAGCCCATTCCTTGTCCTTTTCCAGAATGGTTGATTTCAACAATTTTTAGATCTGGGCACATTAGCATCTCAAAGCTTAGGTGGTCACAATAAACTAATCTTTTTGATAGAGTATGTCTGAGTTCTAAATTATTTAGAGGTTCTCTATGACCTTCTTGTAACAGTCCTACGTGGAATTGGAAGGGATGTCAATAGAACTGACAGCTCATATTGTGCTTAGGTGAACTTCTGCAGTTGAACTGCATCTAGCCTTCCTCTGGGCATGTCAGATATTGCCCCTTTAGAATATTTAACCCCTTTAAATATGCTCAATCAACTTCCAGTTCTCGCCTCCATGTGCGTTGCATTAGCTGTTTCCACAAGAGAGGTGGTGTCTAATGTAAAAGCTTGAAACATTTTTTAAGTTGTCTTTGTATGTATTGACTATCTTGATGTTATTGGTCCTGCAACTGTTTCCTATGCCTGGGGATTCTGCAGGAACTGTGATTTATGTCTTGTCTAAGTTGGATTTTCCAGAAAGTGGTCCCAATGCTGTTGAGCCTAGCAAACTCAGAGGACATCATGGTTTGTGATTTTGATCTATCGTTGAATTTTCATCTTTCACCTTTTCACCCCAGGAGTTCTTTAGTGGAATATGCCAGAGTTTTGACTTAGTGCCCGTAGCGGATTTTGGGTTCTGCACAAACAGCAGGATGGAAGGACAGTGGCCTTGTTGAATTCAGTTTTAGTCTAATTTAAATCCTTGCTGCTTCCAGACAATATTCTGGAGTTGGCCTTTGGCAGAATTCACTTTTCTGGATTCATTCCGTTATAAATGTGATGTTTTATAAGATGGCGATGTTTTAAAGAGATTTTTGAAAGTTAGGTGAAATGTTAATATAAAAGTAACATGAACTCCTAGTTCTACCTAGCAGTAAGACAAGGTGATCTGACTTTCTTGGGGACATGGAGCCTAACCAGTGGTTAGTGCTGCTGCTTCTCAGCAGCAGGGACCAGGGTTCGATTCCACCTTCCGGCGACTGTCTGTCTGGAGTTAGCACATTCTCCCCATGTCTGCATGGGTTCCTTCCGGGTGCTCCAGTTTCCTCCCACAGTCCAAAGATGCGCGGGTTAGGTGGATTGGCCATGCTAAATTGCCCATAGTGCCCAGGGATGTTTAGGTTAGGTGGGTTAGACATGGGGAAATGGGTCTGGGGGGGATGCTCTTCAGAGAGGTGATGTGGACTTGTTGGGCCGAATGGCCTGATTCCACACTGTAGGGATTCTATGATCTATGATCAGAAGTTGCAGTAATATCACTAGCCTAGGATTACAAATTACTAGTCCAATGTTCTGGTGTCATGGGATTGAATCCCAGCATGATGGATAGTAAAATTTGAATTCAAGATTTTTTTCTTAAATATCTGCATTTAAAAAGTTAGTTTAATGGCAACCATGTGCACACTTGTCATAAGTCATCTAGTTCACTAACTCCCTTTTTAGGGAAGGAAATCTGCCATTCTTAAATGGTTAGGCCCACATGACACTCCAGAGCCAAGCAATTTGGTTAATTCTTTAAGTGCCCTCTGGGCAATTGGATGGACACTTTCAGTTCATTTGCTGTTACCATTGTACCATATCTGCCAAAAGTGCCAAATATTTGTAGGTGTCACCTTTTACATTGTGGACTTTGTTCTTTCAACATCTATACTTCCACTGTGTAGTAGAGGATAACAGGTTTCACCATGAGAAGGGCAGCTGAGACTTGAAATGGGAAGCTGTAGATCTAGAATTTTTTTACAAACAGATCAACCTTTTTTTTGTTAATTTAAGCATTAACAAGAAATTATCAGGTATATAACTAAGATAGAAATCAGCTAAGAAGAAATTTAGAAAGCTTAAAGAGAAAGCAAGGCAGGGTAGAAATTTGTGACAAAGGAACAGAACATAAGTGTACCAGGAAACATCACCTAAGTAGGGAAAAATTTCATCATAAGCTAGATGAATTGGTTGTATGATTAGAAATATATGCACATGACAATAACAGCAAAACAGACAATTATTTAAATTTAAATTGCAGTATGCTGGTGTGCAGAAGGACCTGGGTGTCCTTGTGCATGAATCACAAACCACCCTTTTTGTAGGTGCAACAGGTAATTAAGGCAAATGGAATACTGTCCTTCATTGCTAGATGGATGGAGTTTAAAAACAGGGAGGTTATGCTGCAGAGATAGTAGAAACTGCAGATGCTGGAGAATCTGAGATAACAAGGTGTACAGCTGGATGA
>NW_025971567.1:0-10537 GCF_021869965.1 Rhincodon typus
TTTCAGCAACAGCCTAATGACTGATGCTCAGTTTAGTCTAAGCCAAGTTTATTTACCCCATTACAGCCTTGGTTCAAACATGAGGTGAGGTGATAGATGTTCATTAAGGAAGCATTTGACTGAGTCTCACATTGAGAAACTCCAGAAAAACTGAAGCGGGGGAAATCCCTCTGCTGTTTGGAGTCATATCTAGCACAAAAGATGACGGTTGTAGTTGTTGGAAGAGTAATTATGTCAGCTCCAGGACATCTCTGCAGGAGTTCCTCAGGGTAACAACCTAAGCTCAACCATCTTAGCTCTTGTATAATTTTGAATCAGAAAACAATTTATCTTTTTAAATAAACTTTTTTTATCGAGGGGAAAGAAGGGTAAAATATTGGAATTTCACACTGTATTCAACTGCCGCCTTGTCCACTCCATCGCCCATCTATGTCTCTTTGCAACCTCCTGGTGTACTCTCCACAGCTTATCTTTTGACCCAATTATATATCATCAACACAATTTTTCAACATAAAGGAATGGTTCTGAGTCAGGGGAGATTGAGAAGATTTTAATTAAAGCATCATAATGAAAACATTGTAATGTTGTCACCGAGTACCATTCATTTCTGTTGTGTCAGCCCCTGCCCTTGCACCACTGGAGAGGCAGCCACTGCTGGAATTCACCTAATGGGAGAAGCAGCATAGACACTGATCTTACAATATAGGGTCACCAAGGTCAAATGTTGTTGAGGACTGTAAATGGTTGGTAAGGACAGGAGGTTGCCATAGGTGCTGGAGGGTCCTCCTAATCAAACACACATATGATCTATGGAAGGCCTCAATGCCCACGTGGCTAGATTGACCTCTCAGTCCTCTCACTGGTATAGTACCAGAGGTGGTGAGAAGAAGCCTTTAATTAGCCACACTAGTGGCTCCATTGAACTCTGGTTGGTAGGGCACTTCACCACCTTCCACCACTGGCAAAATTACCCAAAAGCAGAAAGGCGATAGGTACGCCAACCTCGCCCACATGACTTTTCAGTTCCCTCATCGAACTCCTATCTTGGTCCATCAGGCACCATCAAATCTCAGCTCAAATTTTGCATGACTCCTTATTGTTTCTGAGGTGTGCTGCAACAAGAAACAACAGAAACACTCGATAAATTCATTTTTTTGACATGCACTAGCCACTTTGTCTCAATTTGTACAAAAAAATCAGCATTTTGCCTTTGCTAAATTCTCGTTTAATCTCCGCATTTACAAAATCTGCACTTTCACAGCTGCAATGCGGCACAGGCCCCAAGGCAATTTTGAATGATTTTTCTATTTATTAATTCTATCTATAGTCTACATTGCATTTTACTTTTAATTACATGTCTAATCATCAAAATTCTTTCATCCTAAAATCTCTAAGGTTTGCCATCCCCTTCTATCATTTTCTTTCTTTATTTTTCTATAGAACTTATCTTCTGGTATATTCAGTTCTAACCATTTTCCAGCCAAGTCTTAATAACAGCTACAAAATCTCTAAGTTAAATTTGCACATTCAAATCATTGAAGAATTTCCTTATGCTCTATGCATCTATATAAATAAATCTAACACATCCTTCTCAGCAATAGTTCATTAATGCATTTTTTTTATGGTATTACAGTTACCAGAAGTACTTCAAGTGCAATATCTATCTGTTACTCTACTCTCTTTCCTTTCCCATTATATTAAAAAAAAATACACACTACTCTTTTCATGTGAGTCCTTCCTCAATATACTTGGTTAAAGTCCTTGTGTCTTATTTATTTATCATTTCCTCTAGGGCCCCATTCGCAACTTGGTTCAAGTGAAACTCATTCCAACAGTACAGTTCCTTCCTTTCGCAATATTTTGTGAGGTGTCTGTACAATGCCCTTAGCCTTAAGTTTTCTAATCTGTGTATTTCTGCATCAATTTGCTTTGGTTAATAATCCAGCGATTATATTCTTTGAGGCCATATTCTTTAATTTAGTTCCTTGTCCATGGTATTCTCTAAACTAGGACTCTTATGTAGATTTCTCAATGCCATTAGTCCCACATGGACTAGGACAATCAAATCCTCCTCATTCTACTCCAGCCATGAAGTGGCCTGAATCCTGGGGCAGGGCAGACAACTCCTGATCAAGGCTGCAGAGAACAGTGTCTGTCGTCCTGACTATCTTGTGTGATATCACTATCTTATTCCTTTTTACTCAATCCCTCTAGAATGGTCAATTGTAAAAAGGTGCCATTGCTAGTCAGACCCAGCAGATTTTCTCCTCATTTACACAGGAAACAAGCTTCCTACTTGCTTTCCATTCCAATAAATAACAATAACAATACATAACAACATGGGCAATAAATACTGACTGTGCTAACAGCACCCACATCCTGTGGATTAATAATTTAAAAGATTATTCTGCAAATTGGGTGTGGACTGTACTCATCAGGAGAGAATAGGTGTTGTTGGAGAGGAAATTCCATAAATTGCATTGTGGGTGTGAAATTGGAGAATGAATGTTGGATAGTTAACAGATTTTGAGTTCTGTGAAAGGATTTACTGGTTCATTCTGGAAGAATTACTCCTATTCCTCCTAACCCACACGTATTGCTGTAAACATATATACTTTATGCATTCAACCTGTTTCATCTCTTTTCACTGCTGCAGATAGTTTCTTGCACCCAAGGAAAACCTATCAGCATTAGTTTATAAAGGAAATCATGTAAAAATAGAAGCAGAAAAAATTTCAAAGACTGACCTACCTCAAATGAATGAATTAGGACCTAATCCTGATGCGCCTCTGTTAAAATCGAAAATGGGCTCATTTCAAATTTAAAATTCATTGTATTCCCATTTATTCCCTATCCACCCATTCTTGCATATAAGATTTCACCTCTGTTCATAGAAAGGAAATTTTACCCCTAAACACCAATGATTTGGATATTTTACAATCATATTAATGTAATTATGTAATGTATTAATGTAATATATTTTTCTTAGCAGTTATATTGGTCAATTGTACTGGTCATTTACCATTCTGATACTTCTAACTCTTTGATCAATCTGTGATTGAAGTCGTTTACAGATGATTCAGGAATGTAGTTATCATTAAAATAATTATCAACTTCCTCATCAACTTAACATTATTTTAGATAGTGTGAATAAACCAACTGAATTATTTCAGTAGTACAGCCGATTTAAAGGCTCCCTCACTCTGAGATGAAAAACCACATGCTTAAGAACTATGAGGCAGAATGGTTATAGTCTATAGAGAAACCAAAACAAATTCATCAACACTACAAAGATAAATAACTTCAAGTTATCTTTTTGTAAAGACTGTGGAACTTAGGGAATTGTACATTAAAAATTATTCCCAGTAGGATACAGATGCTGCTAAAGGTGATCTGTTAATGTACAGCAATGTCCTTTTCACTGTATAATTTACAGTAATTATGAGCTGGCAGTGGTACTGAGAAATTATTACAAGCTGAGAGATTCCTTTATGCTTTAAGGTAAAGACATAAATCTGTCATAAATAATGTTTTTGAAAAGTCATCATCTAAAATGTAAAGGGAGTTTTATTACCCTGCATGGATCCAGATATTTTCATATTTACAAATAAGGTTCAAATTTTTCCATTTTATTAATTAGAAGCATGCTCAAAACTTGATTTAAAGACACTGCCAATATGGCTTGATTCATTGGGCACTGTTTTTCCTACTTAATTTTACGTGAGCAATGGCAAGAATGTTGGGAAAATATAGAGAGAATGAAAAACTCAGAATTGAGAAAGCCTTTTGCAACTTTCCCCTTAAGCTTAAATGGCGACTTCAGAATCTCACCTTTGAATGGCAACAGCCATATTTCCATGTATTTGCATCTTATTAGTGCCCCACAAATCCACTTCCAATTCTCCTTCCCACCTCCAAGAAACCATCTGATGAAAATTCCATCAATTGCTTATTGTGAATATCCAGTTGTTTCTTTGCCACAATTTACCCCCAATGCTCAAAGACCATGAAACTCTTCAACCCTTTGTCCATGCAGTTTTACAAAGACAAATCACCAGCCTCCTAGTTATCAGCCCAACTCATGCACCACTTCAGGGACACTGAGAACCCCAATATTTCTGCCAGGTCACTTTCCATGTAGGGACATGTATAGCATGTAGTGCATCTTATTGTTCTTCACTTGCTCTCTTGGTGTTCACATGCTTTGGTCATACATGTAGGCTGCCAGCTTTTGTCTACTTCACATTGCTTCCTTAACACAAACTCACTGACTGCAGCATTGGCACACAGATTGCCAGCCTGTGTGTGACTCACATTGATTTTATTTTAGCGCACAGTGGTCTTCAATGCTCGGTTACAATCCACCCGTCTCTTTGGCTTGCATCATTTTTCAGCAGAGGAGGCAAGGCAGCAGCTGGGTCTCGACCCGAAACGTCAGCTTTCCTGCTCCTCTGATGCTGCTTGGCCTGCTGTGTTCATTCAGCTCTACACCTTGTTATCTCAGCTTGTCCCATTAGACTGGTACTGAACAGTCAGAGGGTTTGGGTCACTGTCAGCCCTACAGGTCACGTGCACCCAGTCAGGTGGGCCATTCAGACCTCTACGGAGACATCAGCCTAGGAGGGGGGCTACAGTTAGTCAGGACTGTCCTGCCATGTCAGCTCGGGACTTGGTCATTGTCAGTCCTGGGTTTTGGCCAGTATGATTAGATGATTTATCATGGGGCAGTTCCTGGAGTCCTGGGGAAGTAGTCACCTCTACCCTAGTGATGTGCTTTATTGTGTTGAGTCACTGCAGGAGTGGTCACTGTGGTAGGAATAAATTATAGATAGAAGGGTGGGACTTCATAGAGAACAGGAGGGGATGAGAGTTCTGAAAATGAGGATTCTCACAGATCATGGTCATTCTGGACTGTACATGAGGCAGATATAGGGTACATAGGACATGGGAGTTTCCAAAGATATGGTCTCTGAGGGTAACGACGGTGCATTCATTGTAATATAAAGGGGGGGTCAGGGAAACACGGGTAGGTTGAAAGAACCCATAGGGGCACCAACACAGAAGAAAACATGAAATTCTTGCCTCATTAGTGAAGTATGCAACACACTCATAAGAGCATGAAGTTGCCATGTCAAATCAAAAGCCAGCTACACAATACCCACATAAAATGGCTGACACTGCATGTAAATTGGGTGGAGTAGCTTACTGTTTCTTTCTTCATGGAAAAAGTAAAACTCTTGGAACTGGAAGCCAAGGGAGATTGCAGTAAACATGGCTCCACTGAAGCAGTAATGGCACTCATCTGGTTTCAATTTGCACATCATTGGCAGGACATTCATTGTCCAAAACTGTACATTCCAAATCTTGGTCTCTGGCAATGACGAGCATCACACTGTGTGCACAAATACCCTCCTTGTCATTTCAGTGAAATACTTGTCATCAGACAATAATACTTCAAAGTGGAATCTGAAGTTTCCAGTTCCTACGGGCATTCTGTAGCTAGCTCTGAAACACAATACTTAGCAGCTACCAGATTCTCACATTGAAAGGTAACTATGTGATGGAAATGGAAAGGACCATTTGATTTTGATGGGGACAGGTGTTTAATGGGTGGCTTACTGGCAGAATTCTGCTCCCTCAATGTAGCATGAAAACTTTGGCTGTGCTACGCACCATTTGCTAACGCCACGTACCTCAGAACTTATTATGGAGGCATGGCAATGACTTCTTGGGAGGCCTCCCTGCTGCGTTGTGTGAGGGGCATAACATAATTCTCATGGATGTGATGACTGAGGAGCTCCTTCAGTAAATGTGTGGTATCTTTCTGACATTTCCAGATGATCTGCTCATAGATCTCACATGGAAATCACCATGGCTGTAGTCCTGAACATCACAATTCAAGGATGACTGAAGCCTGAGGCTATCTGCAGTCAATGACACAGTTGCTAGTGAGGAATGAGCAATTCTTGGCGATTGCAACATATTTCATCCTTGTGATTTCTGAAGAGCCTTCTCACCTCTCATGGGTATGATTTAACTAGTGAAAGACATTTATACTACAGTAGACATGTTACCATAACGCTATTGAACTAGAAGAAGTAGGAACAGGAAGAGGCTGTTCAGCCCCTTGAGCCTATTCCAACTTTCAATAGGATCATGACTGATCTGACATTCATCATATCCAGCTTTATGCCTTTTCCCCATAGCCCTTGATTTCCTACTGATCAAGAATCTATTTCAGCCATAAATATACACAAGGACACTGTCCCCACAGCTCTCTGTGGCAAGGAGTTCCAAAGACTCACAGCCGTCTGAGAGAAGAAATTCCTCTTTATCTCAGTCTTAAATTGATGTCCCTTTATTTTGAGTTAATGCCTTCTGATCCCACACTCTCCCACAACAGGAAACATTCTCTCAGCATTTACCCTTCCAAGTCCCTTAAGAATTCTATATGTTTCAATGAGATCACCTCTCATTCTTCTAAACTCTAGTGAGTAGAGTCCCAACCTATTTAACCTTTGCTCATAAGGCAATCACTCCATACCAGGGATCATACCAGTGAACCTTCTCCAAAATGCTTATATTGTGAGTGAATAAACAGTCATTTACAAGGATATTTCATCCATGCCACCTCTGTTCCCTCAGTAAGTTTTCTTCTTCCTCTGCCACCCACTATGTGTAAGTGCGGTACTGACCTCTGCAGTTGGGCTGGAAAGACCCTGCTCAGTGATTGGCCTAATTGACCTTGGACATTTGTCCCTGGGTGTCTTCGGGCTTAGAAGGCCCAGACCTGCTGAGAGTCTTCTTATCAGACACAGATAAAGCCTGTTCACTTGAAGTGATCACAGCTGGAAGTGGAGGAGGAGCCTGGCTTTTCTAGAATGTCTTGGGAAAGGTTTTTGAGCATTGTGGGTATGTCTATCTTCATCTTTCTGTTGATGCCGTACACCTATGGCTACAGCAATGGAGTGCATAAATATTGTTACAGAAGTTATCTGTGAGCAAACACAGCACTTCATCTCATTTCCTGTGATGAGGTCGGTGCTGCAGCCCTGGCCAGTAGACTTTACCAACAAAGCTGAGTTGCCCCAGCTGTAAAGTGTGATACGTTGTACACACACCACATTGACAAGGCCATTTCAGAATGCAATTGGCTTCATCCATAGAAATGAAAGGGATTCCATTCCATCAATGTAATAAGTCATCTGTGATAATCAACCAACACATAGCATCATTAAATTCGTGGCTGGAAACCTGGTCAATCTTCTGTAATTATTGGTATCACATCATTGGAGTCTTCACCAGGTACCTGGGGAGCTGCTGTGAAGCCCATATTCTTGCAAACTCTTATAGGACATAGAACATAGAACATAGAACATAGAACTGTACAGCACAGTACAGGCCCTTCGGCCCACGATGTTGTGCAGACCTATTATCCTACAAAGATCAATATATCCCTCATACACTACATTTTACTGTCCTCTGTGTACCTGAAGAAGCGTCGCTTAAAAGTCCCCAAAGTATCTGATTCCACTACCACTGCCGGCAGTACATTCCACACGCCCACCACTCTCTGTGTGAAGAACCTACCTCTGACATCTCCCCTATATCTTCCTCCAATCACCTTAAAATTATGCCCCTTAGTAATAGTCATTTCTGTCCTGGGAAGATGTCTCTGACTATTCACTCTATCTATGCCTCTCATCATCTTGTACAACTCTCTCAAGTCACCTCTCATCCTTCTTTTCTCCAATGAAAAAAGCCCTAGCTCCCTCAACCTTTCCTCATAAGACCTGACCTCCAGTCCAGGCAGCATCCTGGTAAATCTCCTCTGCACCCTCTCTAAAGCTTCCACATCTTTCCTGTAATGAGGTGATGAGAACTGAACACAATATTCCAAGTGTGGTCTAACCAGAGTTTTATAGAGGTGCAGCATAATCTCACGGCTCTTAAACTCAATTCACCTGCTTCATTTTGAAAGTCCCATATCTTACAAAGATGGCTACTGGGGACAGGGGTTACCCTCTGCAATCCTGGCCGGTGTCACCATTACGTAAGCCCCTACTGAGGTCAAGCATAGATACAATACAACTACTGTGTATGTATGTGCGTGTGTGAGTTTGCACAAATGTGCATGTTCAGATAGACTGCACAATCAACTTAGTATACATAGGAGTAGGTTAAGAGGGGATGTGATGGATGCTGAAGAGTTGGGAGAAGGGCTGCAGTCTTCTGAGGAGAACATGAGGACATTGAGAGGACAGAATATCACCTTCTGCAAGATGAAGCACTGCCAGGTCAAATACAACAAGCCAGGCAGGACTTATTGGTTCCAGTAAATGAGAGCTGGGGAGAGTGATCAGTCATTGGCTGCAAATTCGTTGTTAATTGCCTAGAGGCAAATACAGCTTCTGAGTGTTTGTGTTTTGTTCTCTTTTGCTGTTGCTGACTAAAAGTGAGTGTTTTGAATTGTTTCAGACTTTACAGCATGTGATGGTCCCACATTGAACAATGGGACAATGTAAGTCCAAACCGGGCATTGAGAAAAGAGTAACACTCCCTTAAACAGGGTTCTAAAATGGGATGAGGATACGAGTGGGTAAGCTGTGTGGCTGTGTTCTTAAATTGTATTGCTGGAGAAATGGGTAATGCTTCACTTCTGAAGAAGTCAGGCCAGACTCAAAATATTAACTCAGTTTCTATCTCCATAGACGCTGCCGGATGAGTTACTTCAGCACTCCCTATGTTTGTTTCAGGAGTCACGACAGAAGGTCATCTCAAGCTGTGGAGGAGCTACAGGAGGCCCAGACTCTATTCTCCTCAATACCATGTCCTCCAGATGAGTAAGGTGAGGTGCGTTGCTGCTGCAGACTGCTGGTGCCCTGGGACAACATCACAGAACTGGAGCAGGACTTCTGCCAGGAAAGAGTGGGAAGCCATCCAATCCCAGTGATTACATTTTCATGTAACTAGCTGCTTCCAAGGATCCACTGGGGATCTGTATGGGAAATTTCAATGCTCGACTCATGTATGTATCAAGGCTGTTACTGATGCAATTTGTACCTGATCACAGCACTTCACTTCATTTCCTAGGGTCAGTGCTGCAGCCCTGACTGTAGCCTTTGACAACAAAACTGGCTTCCCGTAGTCCCCTGACACCTCTCACACATCATATTGAGGGGGCCGTATCATAATGTAGCAGACTTCGTTGATATAAATGATATAAATAATTGATATAAATAAATTCCATCAACATACAAGTCATCTGTGATAATTGGTTACATATATTAGAACATAGAGCAGTACAGTACAGGAACAGACCCTTAGTGTCTATTCTGACCATTATTCCATTCCAAACTAATCCCATCTGCCTCTAAATGTCCGTATCCTCTATTCCCTGTCTGTTCATGTTTCTGCTTAAATGCCTCTTAAATTTTGCTTTCATATCTGCTTTGAATACCCCTTCTGGCAGTATGTTCCAGGCACATTCTTTGTATAAAAAACTTTCCTTGCACATCTTCTTTAAACTTTCCCCCGCTGACCTTAAACTTATGCCCCCTAGCATTTGAGATTTCCACCCTGCGAGAAAGGCTCTGACTATCCACCCTATCCATGTCTCTCATTATTTTATATACTTCTATCAGGTCGCCCCTCAGCCTCCAATAATCTAACAATAACAATTCAAGTTTGTTCAACCTCTCCTTATAGCTAATATGCTCCAATCCAGGCATCATCCTGGTAAACCTCTTTTGTTTAACCACTTTCAAGGCCTCCACATCCTTCTTATAGTCTTGAACCTGCACACAGTATTCCAAATGAGGCCTAAATAAAGTCTCATACAGCTGCAACTTGACTTGCCGACTTTTATACTCAATGCCCCAACCGACTAAGGCAAGCATGCCATATGCTTTCTTTACCACCTTATGTGTTCTCACTTTCAGGGCTCTATGATCTTGCACCCCAAGATACCTCTCTATATCAATACTCCTCAGGGTCCTGCCATTTAGTGTATACTTTCCTCTGGCATTTCACGTCCCAAAATGCATCAACTTACACTTGTCCAAATGAAACTCCATTTCTCCACCAAACTTTCCAACTGATCTATATTGTGCTATATCCCTTGACAACCTTCTTCACTATCCACAAACTTTCATGTCATCTGCAAACTTATGAATCAGACCACGAACATTTTTATCCAAATCATTTGTATATATACTACAAACAACAGAGATCACAGCACTGATTCTCACAGAATGCCACTCGTCATATACCTTCAGTCAGAAAAAACACCTCTCCAAAAATATAAGATAACAAGGTGTAGAGCTGGATGAACACAGCAGGCCAAGCGGCATCATAGGAGCAGGAAGGCTGACGTTTCGGGCCTAGACCCTTCATCAGAAATGGGGGAGGGGAAGGGGGTTCTGAAATAAATAGGGAGAGATGGGGAGGCGGATAGAAGATGAATAGAGGAGAAGATAGGTGGAGAGGAAACAGACAGGTCAAAGAGGCGGGGATGGAGCCAGTAAAGGTGAGTGTA
>NW_025971568.1:0-9351 GCF_021869965.1 Rhincodon typus
ATCAAAAATCTCAACTTCACAAAAAGACTCAACTTTTGATGAAGTTTTGACAAACGTGCTTATTTCAGCGAGATAAGCATATGAGAAAACTAAAATCTGAATTTCACCAAGACACTCAACATTTGAGGCTGATTTGACTAAAATGCTTATTTCAGTGAGATAAGCACTTCAGAAGTAAAAAATCACAACTTCACCAAATGACTCAACTTTACATGTTGTTTTGACTGACACGCTAATGTGAGTGAGATAAGCACTTCAGAAGGCGAAAATCTCAACCTCACCAAATGACATAAGATTTTATGCCGTTTGCATTAAATTTTTTATTCCAGCGAGATTCGCACTTCAGAAGACAAAAATCGAAACTTCACCAAATGGCTCAATTTTTGATGTTAATTTGACTAACATGCTCATTTCAGCGAGTTCAGCACTTCAGAAGTCAAAAATCACAACTTCACCAAATGATTTAAATGTTGATGCTGTTTTGACTAACATGATTATTTTGCTCAGTTAACCACTTCAGAAAACCAAAATCTGACCTTCACGAAATGACTGAAGTTTTGATGTTGGTTTTACGAACATACTCATTTGAGTTAGATAAGCACTTCAGAAATCAAAAATTTCAACTTCACCAAATGATTTAAATGTTGATGCTATTTTGACTAACATGCTTATTTCACTCAGATTAACACTTCAGAAGACCAAATTCTGAACTTCACCAAATGACTCAAGTTTTGATGTTTGTTTGGCTAATATGCTTATTTGAGTGAGAAAAGCACTTCAGAATTCAAAACTTCATCAAACGACTTAATTGTTGATACTGTTTTGACCAACACGCTAATTTCACTCAGATAATCATATCGGAAGACCAATGTTTCAACTTCACCAAATGAATTGGTTTTTGATGTTCGTTTGAATGAAATGTTGATTCCTTTGAGATAAGCACATCAGAAGATCAAAATCTCAACCTCACCAAGTGACTCAACTTTTGATGTTGTTTTGACTAACATGCATATTTGAGTGAGATAAGCAGTTCTGAAGTCAAAAATCTGAACTTCACCAAATGACTCAATTTTTGATGTTGTTTTGACGAACGTTCTTATTTCAGTGAGATAAGCACTTCAGAAGTCAAAAATCCCAACTTCACCGAGTGATATAGATGTTGATGCTATTTTGACTAACATGTTTATTTCACTCAGATAAGCACTTCAGAAGAAAAAATCTGAACTTCACCAAATGACACAAAGTTTTGATGTTGGTTTGACCAACATGTTTATTTAACTCAGATAAGCACTTCAGAAGACCAATATATCACTTCAGCAAAAATGTTAGTTGTTGATGTTGGTTTGAATGACATGCTTATTTCATGATATAACCACTTCAGAAAACCAAAATCTGAACTTCACCGAATGACTCAAGTTTTGATGTTGGTTTTACTAACATACTCATTTGAGTGAGACAAGCACTTCAGAAATCAAAAAATTCAACTTCACCAAATGACTCAACTTCTGATGTTGTTTTGACTCAACGTGCTTATTTCAGCGAGATAAGCATATCAGAAGTCAAAAATCCGAACTTCACCAAATGATTTAAATGTTGATGCTATTTTGAGTAACATGCTTATTTCACTCAGATGAGCACGTCAGAAGACCAGATTCTGAACTTCACCAAATGACTCAAGTTTTGATGTTGGTTACACTGACATGCTTATTTGAGCGAGAAAAGATCTTCAGAATTCAAAAATCTCAACTTCATCAAACGACTTAATTATTGATGCTGTTTTAACTAACACACTTATTTCACTCAGATAATCACATCGCAAGACCAACATTTCAACTTCACCAAATGAATTGGTTTTTGGTGTTGGTTTGAATGACATGTTGATTTCTTTGAGATTAGCACATCAGAAGATCAAATCTCAACCTCACCAAATGACTCAACTTTTGATGTTGTTTTGACTAACATGCATATTTGAGTGAGATAAGCAGTTCTGAAGTCAAAAATCTGAACTCCACCAAATGACTCAATTTTTGATGTTGTTTTGACGAACGTTCTTATTTCAGTGAGATAAGCATATCAGAAGACCAAAGTCTCAATTTAACCAAGACACTCAACATTTGATGCTGGTTTGTCTAAAATGTTTATTTCAGCGAGATAAGCAGATCAGAAGACTAAATTCTCGACTTCACCAAAGGACCTAACTTTTGAGCTGATTTGACTAAAATGCTTATTTCACTGAGATAAGCACTTCAGAAGACCAAAATCTGAAAATCACCAAATGACTCAAGTTTTGATGTTGGTTCGACACAATGCTTATTTCCGCGATTTAAGCATTTCAGAGGCTAAAATCTCAACTTCACCAAATGACTCAACTTTTGAAGTTGTTTTGACTAACGTGTTTAATTTAGCGAGATAAGCATATCCGAAGACCAAAATCTCAATTTCACCAAGACACTCAACTTTTGATGCTGGTTTGACTAAAATGCTTATTTCAGTGAGATAAGCATTTCAGAAGACTAAACTCTCAACTTCACCAAAGGACCTAATTGTTGATGCTGATTTGACTAAAATGCTTATTTCAGTGAGATAAGCACTTCAGAAAACAAAAATCTCCACTTCACCATCTGACTTCATTTTTGATACTGCTTTGACTAACGTGCTTATTTCACTCAGATAAGCACTTCAGAAGACCAATATCTCACTTCACTAAATGAGTTAGCTTTTGATGTTGGTTTGAATGACATGCTTATTTCATGAGGCAAGCACTTCAAAAGGCCAAAACCTCAACTTCACCAAATAACACAACTTTTGATGCTGCTTAATTTGAATTTCTCATTGCGGCGAGTTAAACTCTTCAGAACACAAAAACCTGAAAGTCACCAAATGACTGTAGCTTTGATGATGGTTTGACAAACATGCTTGTTTGATTGAGAGAAGCATTTCAGAAGTCAAAACTCTCAACTTCACCAAATGGCTCAACTTTTGATGTTGTTTTGAATAACGTGCTTAATTCAGCGAGATAAAATTATCAGAATACTAAAATGTCAACTTCACCAAAGGACTTAACTTATGATGCTGATTTGACTAAAATTCTTATTTCAGTGAGATAAGCACTTCAGAAGTCAATAATCCCTACTTCACCGAATGATTTAAATGTTGATGCTATTTTGAAAAGCATGCTTATTTCACTCAGTTAACCACTTCAGAAAACCTAAATCTGAACTTCACCAAATGACTCAACTTTTGATATTGTCTTGACTCAACGTTCTTATTTCAGCGAGATAAGCATATCAGAAGACGAAAATCCCGCCTTCACCAGATGACCTCACTTTTGATGCTGGTTAAATTAAAATGCTTCTTTCAGAGAGTTAAGCAACTCAAGACAAAAATCTGAGCTTCACCAAATGAAGCAATTTTTTATGTACGTTTGACTAACATGCTTATTTCAGCGAGTTTAGCACTTCAGAAGATCAAAATCTCAACTTCACCAAAAAACTCAACTTTTGATGTTGTTTTGACTGACGTCCTTATTTCAGGGAGATAAACATATCAGAAGACCAAAGTCTCAATTCAACCAAGACACTCAACTTTTGATGCTTGTTTGACTAAAATGCTTATTTCAGCGAGATAAGCAGATCAGAAGACCAAAATCTCAACTTCACCAAAGGACCTAACTTTTGATGCTGATTTGACTAAAATGCTTATTTCACTGAGATAAGCACTTCAGAAGACCAAAATCTGAAAATCGCCAAATGACTCAAGTTTTGATGTTGAATTGACACAATGCTTATTTCCGCAATTTCAGCATTTCAGAGGCTAAAATCTCAACTTCACCAAATTACTCAACTTTTGATACTGGTTGGAATGAAATGCTTATTTCAGCGACTTAAGCTCTACAGTAGACCAAAATCTGAACTTCACCAAATGACTCAAGTTTTGATGTTGGTTTGAGTAACGTGCTTATTTCGTGAGACAAGCACTTCAGAAATCAAAAATATCAACTTCACCAATTGACTCAACTTTTGATGTTGTTTTGACTAACATGCTTATTTCATTGAGATATGCTCTGCAGAAGACCAAAATCTCAGCTTCAACAAGAAACTTTTTATGCTGTTTTAACAACATGCTTACTTCAGTGAGATAAGGAAATCCGAAGACCAAAATCTGAACTTCACTAAATGACTCAAATTTTGATGATGGATTGATTAACAGGCTTACTCCCGTGAAGTAAGCACTTCAGAAGTGAAGAATCTCGACCTCACCAAATGACTCAACTTTCGATGTTGTTTTGAGTAACATGCATATTTGAGTGAGATAAGCACTTCAGAAGGCCAAAATTTGAACTTCACCAAATGACTCAACTTTTAACGTTGCTTTGACTAACATGCTTTTTTCAGCGAGTTCAGCAGTTCAGAAGGCTAAAATGTCGACTTCACCAAATGACTCAACTTATAATGTTGTTTTGAATAACATGCATATTTGAGTGAGATAAGCACTTCTTTAGGCAAACATCTCAACTTCACCAGATGACTTAATTTTTGATGCTGGTTGGATTAAAATGCTTATTTCAGCGAGTCAAGCACTTCAGTAGACACAGATCTGAACTTCACCAAACGGCTCAATTTTTGATGTTGTTTTGACGAACGTTCTTATTTCAGTTAGATAAGCATATCAGAAGTCCAAAATCACAACTTCACCAAAACACTCAACTTTTGATGCTGGTAAGACTAAAATGCTTATTTCAGTGAGATAAGCACCTTAGAAGTCAAAAATGTCACCTTCACCAATTGGCTTATTTCTTTTTATGCTGTTTTGACAAACATGCTTATTTCAGTGAGGTAAACACTTCAGAAAACCAAAATCTGACCTTCACATAATGACTCAAGTTTTGATGTTGGTTTGACTAACATGATTATTTGAGTGAGATAAGCACTTCAGAAGTCAAAATTCCAATTTCACCAAAGGACCTAACTCTGGACGGTGGTTGAATTAAAATGCTTATTTCAGTGAGTTCAGCACTTCAGAAATCAAAAATCTCACCTTCACCATCTGACTTATTTTTTGATGCTGTTTTGACTAACATGCTTATTTATCAGATAAGCATTTCAGAAGACCAATATCTCACTTCACCAAGTAAAGTTTTTTGATGTTAGTTTGAATGATATGCTTATTTGATTGAGAGAACCATTTCAGATGTCAAAAATCTCGACTTCACCAAATGACACAACGTTTGATGCTGGTTTGACTAACATGCTTACTTCAGTGAGATGAGCACTGAAGAGGTCAAAAATCTCAACTTCATCAAATGACTTGATTTTTGATGCTGGTTGGACAAAAATGTTTATTTCAGTGAGTTAAGCACTTGAGAAGACTAAAATCTGAACTTTACCAAATGACTCAATTTTTATTCTTGTTTTGAATAACATGCTTATTTGAGTGAGATAACCACTTCAAAAGTCAAAAATCTCAACTTCACCAAATGACTCAACTTGTGATGTTGTTTTGAATAACATGCCTATTTCAGCGAATTAAGCACTTCAGAAGGCAAAAATCTCAACTTTACCAAATGACCTAATTTTAAATGCTGTTTGGATTAAAATGATTATTTCAGCGAGTTACGTACTTCAGAAGACCAAAATCTGAACTTCACCAAATGATTCAAGTTTTGCTGTTGGTTTGACTAACATGCTTATTTGAGTGAGATAAGCACTTCAGATGACAGAAATCTCAACTTTACCAGATGACTCCACTTTAGATGTTGTTTTGACTCACATGCTTATTTGAGTGAGATAAGCACTTCAGAAGTCAAAAATCTCAAATTCATCAAAGGACATAATTTTTGATGTTAGTTTGTCTAACATGCTTACTTGAGTCGGATAAGCACTTTCAGAAGTCAAAAATCTCAACTTCACCAAATGACTTAATTTTTCATGCTGTTTTGACTCACATGCTTATTTCACTCAGATAAGCACTTAAGAAGACCAAGATCTGAACTTCACCAAGTGACTCAAGTTTTGATGTTCGTTAGGCTAACATGCTTACTTGAGTCAGACAAGCACTTCAGAAGTCAAAAATCTCAACTTCACCAAATAACTTAATTTTTAATGCTGTTTTGATTAAAATGCTTATTTCAGTGAGATAAGCACTTCACAAAACTAAAATCCGAACTTCACTTAATAACTCAACTTTTGATGCTGGTTGGAATAAAATCCTTGTTTCAGCGCGTTGTGCCCTTCAGTGGACCAAAATCTGAACTTCACCAAATAATTCAAGTTTTGATGTTGGTTTGACTAACATGCTTATTTCAGCGATTTGAGCACTTCAGAAGTCAAAAGTCTCAACGTCAACAAATGACTTAATGTTTAATGCTGTTTTGACTAACATGTTTATTTCACTCAGATAAGCACAACAGAAGACTGATACCTGAACTTCGCCAAATAAGTTAGTCTTTGATGTTGGTTTGAATGACATGTTTATTTCATTGAGATAAGCACTTCAGAAGATGAAAATCTCAACTTCACCAAATGATCCAACTTTTGATGTTGTTTTAATTAACGTGCTTATTTCAGCGAGATAAGCATAGCCGAAGAACAAAATCTGAACTTCACCAAATGACTCAAATTTTGATGTTGTTTTGACGAACAGGCTTCCTCCAGTGAAATAAGCACTTCAGAATTGAAGAATGTCAACTTCACCAAATGACTCAAGTTTTCATGTTGTTTTGAGTAACATACATATTTGAGTGAGATAAGCACGTCAGAAAATCAAAGCCTCAACTTCACCAACTGACTCAACATTTGATGTTGTTTTGACTAACACGCTTACTTCAGCGAGTTAAGCTCTTCAGAAGACTAAAATTTCGACATCAGCAAATGACTCAACTTTTGATGCTCTTTGGATTAAAATGCTTCTTTCAGCGACTTAAGCACTTCAGAAGTCCCAAATCTGAACTTCACAAAATGACTCAAATTTCGATGTTTCTTTGACTAACATTCTTATTTGAGTGAGGTAAGCACATCAGCAGACATGAATTTGAACATCACCAAATGCCTCAACTTTTGATGTTGTTTTGACGAGCGTGCTTATTTCAGCGAGATAAGCATATCAGAAGACTAAAGTCTGACCTTCACCAGATGACCTAACTTTTCATGCTGCTTAAATTAAAATGCTTATTTCAGCGAGTTAAGCACCTCAGAAGACAAAAATCTGAACTTCACCAAATGACTCTATTTTTGATGTTAGTTTGACTAACATGCTCATTTCAGCGGGTTAAGCACTTCAGTTGATCAATATCTCAACTTCACCAAATGCCACAACTTTTGATATTATTTTGACCAGCGTGCTTATTTCAGCGAGATAAGCACAGCAGAAGACCAAAATCTCAACTTCAACAAGACACTCAACTCTTGACGCTATTTTGACTGACATGCTTATTCCAGTGGAAAAGTACTTCAGAAGACCAAAATCTGAACTTCACTAAATGGTTAAAATTTTGATGTTGGACTGACTAACAGTCTTCTTCCAGTGAAACAAGCACTTCAGAAGTGAAGATTCTCGACTTCACCAAATGACTCAACTTTTGATGTTGTTTTGAGTAACATGCATATTTGAGTGAGATAAGCACGTCAGAAATCAAAAATCTCAACTTCACCAAATGATTCATCTTTTGATGTTGTTTTGACGAACGTGCTTATTTCTGCGAGATAAGCATATCCGAAGACTAAAATCTCAACTTCACCAGATGACCTAACTTTTGATTCCGGTGAGACTAAAATGTTTATTTCTGTGAGGTAAGCACTTCCGAAGATTAAAATCTGAACTTCATTAAATGACACAGTTTTTTTGTTCGTTTGACTAACATGCTTATTTCAGCGAGTTAAGCATAGCAGAAGACCAAAATCTCAACCTCAACAAGACACTCAACTTTTGATGCTGTTTTGACTAACATGCTTATTTCAGTGGGGAAAGAACTTTATAAGACCAAAACCTCAACTTCACTAAATGACTCAAATTTTGATGTTGGATTGACTAACAGGCTACCTCCAGTGAAATAAACACTTCAGAAGTGACGAATCTCGACTTCCCCAGTTGACTCAACTTTTGATGTTGTTTTGAGAAACGTGCATATTTGAGTGAGATAAGCAGATCAGAATACCAAAATCTGAACTTCACCAAATGACTTAATTTTTATGCTGTTTTGACTAAAATGCGTACTTCACTCAGATAAGCACTGGAGAAGGCCAAAATCTGAACTTCAACAAATGACTCAAGTTTTGATGTTGGTTAGACTAACATGCTTATTTGACTGAGAAAAGCACTTCATAAGTCTAAAATCTCAACTTCACCAAATGACTTAATTTTTAATGCTGTTTTCACTGACATGCTTAATTCAGCAAGATAAGCACTTCACAAAACTAAAATCTGAACTTCACCAAACGACTCAAGTTTTGATGTTGCTTGGATTAAAATGCTTATTTCAGCAAGTTAATCACTTCAGAAGATCAAAACCTGAAATTCACAAAATGACTCACGTTTTGATGTTTGTTTGACTGAACATGCTCATTTCAGCGAGTTAACCACTTCAGAAGATCAAAATCTCAACTTCACCAAATGACACAACTTTTGATGTTGTTTTGACTAACGTGCTTATTTCAGAGAGACAAGCACTACAGAAGACCAAAATCTGAACTTCACTGAATTACTTAAATTTTGACGTTGAATTGACTAACAGGCTTCCTCCAGTGAAATACACACTTCAGAAGTGAACAATCTCGACTTCACCAAATGACTCAACTTATGATGTTGTTTGGATAACATGCATATTTGAGAGAGAAGCACTTCAGAAGGCCCAAATAAGATCTTCCCCAAATGAATCAAGCACTGATGTTGGTTAGACTAACATGCTTGCTGAAGTGATATAAGCACTTCAGAAGTCAAAAATCTCAACTTCACCAAATGACTTCATTTTTGATGTTGGTTGGATTAAAATGGTTATTACAGCGAGTTCAGCATTTAGAAGTCAAAAATCTACACTTCACCAAATGACTTAATTTTTGATGCTGGTTTGACTAACATGCGTATTTCAGCGATATAAGCATAGCAGAAGACCAAAATCTCAACTTCAACAAGACACTCAACTTCTGATGCTGTTTTGACGAACATGCTTATTTCAGTGAGACAAGCACTTCAGAAGACCAAAATCTGAACTTCACTAATTGACTCGAATTTTGGTGTTGGATTGACTAACATGCTTATTTGAGACAGATAAGCACTTCAGAAGGCAAAAATATCAACTTCCCCAAATGACTTGGTTATTCATGCTGTTTTGACTAACATGCTTATTTCAGTGAGATG
>NW_025971568.1:9361-10535 GCF_021869965.1 Rhincodon typus
AACTCAGATAAGCACTTCAGAATACCAATATCTCACTTCACCAAAAATGTTAGTTTTTGATGTTGGTTTGAATGACATGCTTATTTCAGCGAGTTAAGCTCTTCTGCAGGCTAAAATCTCAACCTCACCAAATGACACAACTTTTGATGCTGGTTGGTTCAAAATGCTTATTTCAGCGTGTCAAGCTCTTCATAAAGCTAAAACTTGCACTTCACCAACTGTCTCTAGTTTTGATGATAGTTTGACTAACATGCTTATTTGAGTGAGATAAGGACATCAGAAGTCAAAAATCTCAACTTCATCAAATGACTAAACTTTTGATGTTGTTTTGAATAACATGCTTATTTCAGCGTGGTAAGCAATTCAGCAGGCAAAAATATCAACTCCACCGAATGATTTAATTTTTCATGCTGCGTGGATTAAAATGTTTAAATCAGGGAGATGAGTACATCCGAAGACCAAAATCTGAACTTCACCAAATAACTCGATTTTTGATGTTACTTTAACTATCGTGCTTATTTCAGCGAGATAAGCATAGCAGAAGACCAAAAACTCAACTTCAACAAGACACTCAACGTTTTATGCAGTGTTGACAACATGCTTATTTTAGTGAGATGAGCACTTCAGATGACCAAAATCTGAACTTCACTAAATGACTCAAATTTTGATGTTGGATTGACTGACAGTCTTCCACCAGTAAAATAAGCACTTCAGAAGTGGAGAATCTCGAATTCACCAAATGACTCATCTTTTGATGTTGTTTTGAGTAACACGCATACTTGAATGAGATAAGCACTTGACAAGACCAAAATAAGAACTTCACCAAATGACTCAAGTTTTGATGTTGGTTAGACTAACAAGTTTACTTGCGTGAGATAAGCACTTCAGACATCAAAAATCGCAACTTCACCAAATGACTTAATTTTTAATGCCGTTTAGACTAACATGCTCGTTTCAGCGAGATCAGCAGATCAGAAGACGAAAATCTCAACTTCAACAAAGGACCTAACTCTGGATGCTGATTTGACTAAACTGCTTATTTCAGTGCGATAAGCAATTCAGAAGTCAAAAATCTCAACTTCACAAATGACTTCAGTGTTGATGCTGTTTTAAGTAACATGCTTATTTCACTCAGTTAAGCACTTCAGAAGACCAAAATCTGAACTTCACCAAA
>NW_025971569.1:0-10534 GCF_021869965.1 Rhincodon typus
GACAAGGGAGTCACGGAGAGAGTTGTCCCTCCGGAAAGCAGATAAGGGTGGGGAGGGAAAGATGTCTTTGGTGGTGGGGTCGGATTGCAGATGGCGGAAGTGTCGTAGGATGATGCGTTGGATCCGGAGGTTGGTGGGGTGGTACGTGAGGACGAGGGGGATTCTTTTTTGGTTCTTATTGCGTGGACGGGGTGTGAGGGATGAGGTGCGGAAGATGTGGGAGACACGGTTGAGGGCGTTCTCGACCACTGAGGAGGGGAAGTTACGGTCCTTGAAAAATGAGGACAACTGAGATGTACAGGAGTGGAATGCCTCATCCTGGGAGCAGATGTGGCGGAGGCGAAGGAATCCCACCACACCCGGCACTTTATCCATCTAAGTGGTTGTGCTGTGAAGAAACCTGGACAAGCTGTGGCAGTGCATTCCTGTGGAAGCTAATTTTTTTGCTGATAATATTTTCCCTTTTTTTTTCTAATTCTGCCTCTAAAGCATGTTAATTTTCTCTTTTTATGGCTTTCCTATTTTTATATTTTTCTAACTTTCATTATTTGCCCTGGGAGCATAAAATGCTTTTTATGCTCTTATGTTTTTTTCTTATTGATCCAAGAGAACTCAGAATTCAATACAGCCCTTTATTCTTATTAGAATTGTTGATGTTTAAATTCCAATTACATCAACTGGTTACTACTACTTACCATCAAAAAGCTATAGTTTTAATTATTGACTTGTTTCTTTGTATTTAATCTTGAGAACGCCTATTTTGCATGCTCCTGTTGTGTCGAGTATTCTTTCTTTTTCTAGTCTTACATAAACCTAATGATATTACCACTATTTTGCAAACAGTTCCCTACATTTATGTTAACTGCTTGGGATACTAACGTTAACTGTTCATTACCTAGAAATAAGGGAGGCAATTACCTAGTAGTTTTATTGGTAGATTATTAATCCAGAAACTCAGCTAATGTTCTGAGGACCAGGTTTGAATCCTGCCATGGCAGATGTTGGAATTTGAATTCAATTAAAAAATGTCTGGAATTAAGAATCTACCGAAGACCATGAAACCATTGTCAGTTGTCAGAAAAACCCATCTGGCTCACTGTCATTTAGGGAGGGAAATCTGCCCCTCACCTGGTCTGGCTTACATTTGACTTAAGACCCACAGCAATGTGGTTGACTCTCAGCTGCCCTTTGAAAAGGCCTAGCAAACCACTCAGTTCTAACAATCGTTACGAAATCTCAAGAAAGCAATGAAACTGGACGGATCACCTGGCATCAACCTACGCACTAGAATAGACAATGACGGAAACAGCCCTGTCAACCCATAAGGGTTATGGTGAGGATATGGGTAAGTGGAGCTGAGTCTATGAAAACATCAGCCATGATCTTATTAAATGGCAGAGCAGGCCTGAGGGGCCAGATGTCTTAATCCTTCTATTTCTTGTGTTCTTATAACCCTGCAAGTATCTGGGGGCGAATGCCAAAATTGGGAGAGCTGTCTGTTAGACTAGTCAAGCAACAGCATGACATTGTCTGTCAAGTATAATTCCGTGTGTATGACTGTCCCACACGTCACCATCGCCATCTCTGGAGAAGTCCTGTCCAACCAGCAGGACAGACCCAGCAGAGGTGACAGCACAGTGGTATACAGTCAGGTGGAAGTTGCCCTGGGAGCCCACAACATTGACTCTGGACCCCATGAAAGTCTCGTGGCTTCAGGTTAAGCATGTGTGAGGAAACCTGCTGATAACCACAAACCATCCTCCCTCAGCTGATGAATCAGTACTCCTGCATGTTGAATGGCACTTGGAGGAAGCACTGAGGGTGGTAAGGCAACAACACTACAGATCGAGCTGGTTAGCTCCTTAAGGATATAGCAGCCTTAGTGAAAATGAGGTGTCAACCTGGTGAAGCTACCAAACAAGACTACTTGCATGTCAAACAGCATAAGCAGCAAGTGATAAACAGAGCTAAGTGATCCCACAATCAACGGTTCAGATCGAAGCCCTGCAGTCCTGTCACATCCAGTCATGAATGGTAGTGAGTAATTGAATTCCTCACTAGAGTAGGAGGCAACACAATTATCCCTGTCCTCAATGATGGAAGAGCCCAATACATTCAAGACTGAAACATTCGCGACAGTCTTCAGCCAGAAGTGCCAAGTGGATTATCCATCTTGGTCTCTTCCGGTAATCCCCAGCATTACAGATACTGGTCTTCAGCCAATTTGATTCATCCGCATGATTTCAAGAAACGGTTGGAGGCCCTGGATACTGCAAAGTTAAGGGCCCTGACAACATTCTACCAACAGTACTGAAAACTTGTGCTCCAGAACTTGCCATTTCCCTAGCCAAGCTGTTGCAGTGCAGTTATGACCATGGCATCTACCTGACAATGTGGAAAATTGCTCAGTTACGTGCAGTACCCAAAAAGCAGGACAAATCCAACCTGACAGTTACCACATCATTGGCCTACTTTCAATCATCAGTAAAGTGATGGAAGATGTCATCAACGGTCCTCTCAAGCAACATCTGCTCTCTGCACCTTCTTGGTAGCTGTAGCATTGTTCTGTTACCCTGATGCGCTTGTATAGTACGATCTGCCTGTAATGCACATAAGACAACACTTTTCACTGTACTTCTGTACATATGACAGTAAAGAATCAAATCATGAACCTGCACAGTGGTGCCCAGTTTGGTTCTGTCAGGGCCACTGAATCCTGACATCATGATAGCCTTGGTTCAAACATGGGCAAAAGAACTGAATCCCAGAGGTGAGATGGAAGTGACAGCACTTGACATCAAGATCTCATTCGACTGAATGTGGCATCAAGGAGCGCGAGCAAAACTAGAACCAATAGGTATCGGGAGCAAACCCTTCACTGATTGGAGTCATACCTGGCTCATAGGAAAATGGTTGTGGTTATTGGAGGTCAGTCATCTCAGTTCTAGGAAATCTCTACAGAAGTTCCTCGGGATAGAGTCCTCAGCCTAACCATCTTTACTACTTTATCAATGATGGATGACTCAGTTGCTAGCATGCTGCCTCACAGTGCCAGGGATCCAGGTTCGATCTTTGGGGACTGTCTGTGTGGAGTTTGCACATTCTTCCTGTGTCCGTGTGGGATTTCCTCTGCATGCTCCAGTTTCCTTCCATAGTCCAAAGATGTGCAGGTTAGGTAGATTGGCCCTACTAAAAATTGCCTGTGATGTTCAGGGATGTGCAGGTTAGGTGGATTAACCATGGGAGATGTAGGATGACAGGGAATAGGTAGGGTTCTGGGTGGGATGCTCTTCAGAGGACCAGTGTGAACTCGATGGGCTGAATGGCCTGTTTCCACACTGTAGGGATTCTGTGATTTTGACTTTTCCTCCATTATAAGGTCAGAAGTGGGAGTGTGATTATACTGAGGGACTGTCATCAAAAATTTATAGTTTTATGTTTTCAAAATATGTATTAGTTAAGGAGTTCAACTGCTACCAGATGTTACTAGCTCAAATGCCATATAGAGGAAGAATTTGAAGGCTGACTGCTTAACTGGGTACTAAGTGGTGCAGTCATTTTGTTAAAAGTGTTACACTTTGACCACAATTGAAAGTATAATCTATGCAGTTAGCAGAGATTTATGGTTATTTCAGCATTTAGACACTTTTAGAAGTGTCACTTCTATTCTGCAGTCAGCAAGATTTAACATTACAGGTTATAATTTTAATTAGAAGTAAAATATTTTCCTTCAAGTATCATGCCTTTACTGCAGTATTTGAATTTTCAGTTCTCCTACTTGCCTCCGATACCCTCCCCACCTGCCAAAATATCTTGCGGTTTAACGTAATCTGATAATTAACCTTTTGGCTGTCCTTTAATAACCTGGTCACCAAATCACTGAGAAATAATATTGTGCTTATGAATTATGATCAGATACAAAACTGGGAGCGTATAAATAATTCTTGGGTAATTGGGAATCCTTCCACTATCATACTAGTAAGCTCCTGCTCCAGATCTGTCTTGTTAGCCCTTGACTGTGGACTCATTCATCTCAAACGTGAGCCTTACTGTATTCTTGTTTAATGGCTTCAAAATAGAAACACTCCTAGTTTCTAATAGCCCACTACTTTTGCTGCACAACTACTTCGCAGCTCCTGGCAGAATTTATCTGCCTATTATCTTGTTTTCAGATGGAGCGTGAGAAGGTTAAATCTAGTACCAATGTCTTGTGCTTAAACAAAGGAGACTATGATGGGATGAGGGAGGAGTTAGCTAAGGTAGAATGGGAGCAAAAACTTAATGGTGGGTCAATTGAGGAACAGTGGAGGACTTTCAGAACGATTTTTCACAGTGCTGAGTAGAAGTATATTCCAGTGATTAGGAAGAACTGTAGGAAAAGAGATAGTCAGCCATGGATGTCTAAGGAAATAAAGGGAAAGTATCAGATTGGAAAAAAAACACATACAAAAAAGCAAAGAGTAGTGGGAAACTAGTAGACTGGGAAATCTTTAAAGGCCAACAGAAAGCCACAAAAAAAAGTTATAAAGAAAAGTAAGAAAGATTGAGAGTAAACTAACTCAGAATATAAAAACAGGCAGCAAAAGTTTCTATAAATATGTAAATTGTAAAAGAGTGGCGAAGGTAAACATTGGTCCTTTAGAGGATGAGAAGGCCAATTTAATAACGGAATGAGTAAATAGCCGAGGCATTAAATAGTTATTTTGCGTCGGTCTTCACAGTGGAAGACACAAATAACGTGCCAAAAACTGATGGCAAGAAGGTTATAGCAGGTGAGGACCTAGAAACTATCATTATCACTAAGGAGGCAGTGCTGGGCAAGCTAATGGGGCTAACGGTAGACCAGTCTCCTGGCCCTGATGAAATGCATCCCAGGGTACTAAAAGAGGTGATGGGGGAAATAGCAAATGCACTAGTAATTATTTACCAAAATTCACTGGACTCTGGGGTGGTTCCCGCAGATTGGAAAACAGCCAATGTGACGCCACTGTTTAAAAAAGGAAGTAGACAAAAAGTAGGTAATTTTAGGCCAGTTAGCTTAACTTCGGTAGTGGGGAAAATGCTTGAATCTATCATTAAGGAAGAAATAGCAAGACATCTGGATATAAATTGTCCCATTGGGAACACCCAGCATGGGTTCATGAAGGGTACGTCATGTTCAACTAACTTGGTGGAATTCTTTGAGGACATTACTTGGATGGTGGACAATGGGGAACCTGTGGATGTGGTGTATCTGGATTTCCAAAAGGCATTTGACAAGGTGCCATACCAAAGGCTGCTACATCAGATAAAGTTGCACAGTATGACAGGTAATGTATTGGCATGGATAGAGGATTGGTTGACTAGTAGAAAACAAAGAGTAGGGGTAAATGGGTGTTTTTCTGGTTGGCGGTCAGTGGCTAGTGGTGTGCCTCAGGGATCAGTGTTGGGACTGCAATTGTTTACAATTTACATAGATGATTGGGAGTTGGGAACTAAGTGTGGTGTGTCAAAATTTGCAGATGACACTAAGATGAGCGGTAGTGCAAAGTGTGCAGGGAACACTGAAAGTCTGCAGAGGGATATAGATAGTCTGAGTGAGTGGGCAAAGGTCTGGCAAATAGAGTACAATGTTGATAAGTGTGAGGTCATCCATTTTGGTAGGAATAACAGCAAATTGGACTGTGTTTTAAATGGTAAAAAATTGCAACACGCTGCTGTGCAGAGGGACTTGGGTGTCCTTGTGCGTGAATCGCTAAAAGTAGGATTGCTAGAAGGATGGAGTTTAAAAACAGGGAGGCTATGCTGCAGCTGTATAGGGTCCTGGTGAGGCCACACCTGGAGTACTGTGAGAGTTTTGGTCTCCTTCCTTACTCCAGCACTGGAGGGGGTGCAGAGGAGATTCACTTGGTTGATTCCAGAGTTGAGAGGGTTGGATTATGAGGAGAGACTGAGTAGGCTGGGATTGTACTCATTGGAATTCAGAAGAATGAGGAGAGATCTTATAGAAACATATAAAATTATGAAGGGAATAGATAAGGTGGAGGCAGGGAGGTTGTTTCCACTAGCAGATGAAACTAGGACTAGGGGGCGTAGCCTCAAAATAAAGGGAAGCAGATGTAGGACTGAGGTCAGGAGGAACTTCTTCACCCAAAGGGTTGTGAATCTGTGGAATTCCCTGCCCAGTGAAGCGGTTGAAGCTACCTTGCTGAATGTTTTTAAGGCAAGGCTAGATAAATTTTTGAACAGTAAAGGAATGGTGAGCGGGCGGGTAAGTGGAGCTGAGTCTCAAAAAGATCAGCCATGATCTTATTGAATGACGAGGTAGGCTCGAGGGGCCAGATGGTCTACTCCTACTCCTAGTTCTTATGTTCTTATGTTATCGATTTGCAACCAAACTGACTCTTTTTTCGTGAGAAAACGCTATTAAAATCCAATACAAAAAAGACCTTCCCTGTAACACCAATTATCAAAGCATTATGGCAAAGTTTTTCTTTATTCATTCATGGGATGTAGGTTTTACAAGCCGATTAGATTTTATTATCAATCACTAATTGCCCTTGAGAGGTTGGTAGCAGTTACCATTTGAACCCACAAAGCTGTTAGGAAGGGAACTCCCAGATTTTGACCCAGCATCTGAGAAGTACTGATGTTATATTTCCAGGTCAAATTGGTGAATGATAAGGATCTTGGAGCTTGCAGTTTTCCCATGTTTTTCTTGTCCTTGATATTCTAGTTGGTAGTGGTCATGGAGTTTGGAAGATGTTGTCTGAGGAGCTCTGGGGAATTTCTGCAGTGCCTCTTATAAATGGTACTCCTGATTAATACTGTGCCTTGGTGTTGGAGGTTGTGGATATGATGTCCATTGAGCAGGCTCCTTTCTCCTGGAGGGTGATGAGCTTCTTAACTGTTTTTGGAGTTGTAATCAACAAGGGAGGTGGAGAGTATTACACTGGGGTTGTATTTGTCAGATTGGATTTGACCTTTTTTTTAATGGGCAGCGCATACTTGGGCAATTTTCTACATTGCCAGGCAGATGCTGGTGTTGTAGCTGTATTGGAACAGCTTGGTTCGGGTATGGCAAGTTCTGGAGCATACGTCTTAAATACTACTGTCAGAATTTTGTCAGAGCCCATAGCTTTCACAATACTCTGTCTTTGGCAGTTTCTTGATATGGCGTGCACTGACCTTCAGAGAAAGCTGAGATGGATTATCCATGTGGCAGTTCTGGCTGAAGATTATTGCAGAAATAGAATCTAATTGTTTTACCTTCAGATAGCTCTTGAATTCAGTGACCTATCTCTCTAATTGGATAACTATAGACATCTTTTCTCTACCAAGAACTTAGATGAATCACCTATTTTAGTTAGCTAAGATTACCGCTTTGTCAGCTTGGTGTTTCTATTTATCTACATTTAAAAGTTCCTATCTCAATGTGTTGCTGTGTTGCAGTGGTAGTGTGCCTACCTCTGAGCTAGATAGCCTTGGTTCAAGTTCCACCTGCTCTAGAAGTGTCTAGTAACATCTCTGAGCAGGTTTATTTAAATAAAAATTGAATTCCAGTTCTGAACAATGCTAACTTTGAAAACAAGAAACTACGGAATTGTAACAATATATAAAGTGCTTGTTTTAAAGAAAAATACTGATAATTCATCACCTGGACATGCATGAAAGAATTTGTCTCTTTGTTACCTATCTGTGATACCATCATTCACCTAATTTTAAGTGTTCCTCAAGTGGCATGTTTGCAATTAAATCTTATTTGGAGATGATGATTCATAATGACTTCTGAATATAATTTTATTCCAGTTCCTTCTTCAGTTGAACACAGCAGAAATTCTAGTCCATGTTTGCTGTGTGAAAAATATCTATTTTAGAGACAGCAATATTTCTTAATTAAAAGAGGTTTAATTATTTTGCAACCAGATTTAAATAGAATAGAATGAGACTTACAAGAGGCTTGTAGAAAGGTTGAGAGATTCTTTAAATATATGAAGTCACTTATGGACTCCGTTGATGGATCAATGAGTTTTCCAGAAAGTATCTGATACATGCAAACCCAGATTCTCTTCTGAGCTCAATAATTTCGGGTACAGCAGCAATGAAAGAGCTAGTGTTAATGACTATCCATGCTAGAACCACTTGACACTCATGGTAGAGGCCTTACTCAAATAATGATCATTGAGCATAAATACCAGCTCCCACTAGAGGAAAGAGAAGGATTTTTGGTGAAGAAAGTTATGACCAAAGTTACGTGACAGCATGAAAATATATGTCACTGTCCAGCCTTGACTAAGTGACACGGACCGTCAAATAAGACCAACAAAGCCAGAGAGGGAGGAAAAAAAAGCAATGGTTACATTGTGTCAGCGGTCCATTAACCAACGAATTATCCTTGATCAAATGGGGTCATTATGTTTGGTAGTAGTTTTATTTGCCAATTGACAACAGAACAAATTCTGAAAGTAAATCAATTTTTGTTTGTCCCTTTTGGTAAAGTGCTGATTGTGATACTGTGCATGACACTTACCCTGACCTCAATGTGGGCCTGGATTACACGCATTTCCCTACTGCATGCACCTCCTCATCACCCTAAGGCAAACTTTATCTTTGTAGCAAGGAATGACCAACTAACTATGTTTGCTATGTGAAATATTAACAAAGGAATCGTGCATGTTCTGGCTGCTGTTTATTTCTTAACGGGCATGACTTTTTTGTGTGACTTTGCTGTGTTCAAATAAGTTGTTTCCCATCGTAAGGCCTGATTTTACCCATGCCCATGTGAATCCACAACCCCGAACTCTACAGTTGGACATAGATACCCTCTATATCGGGGCAGCACGGTGGCACAGTGGTCAGCACTGCTTCCTCACAGTTTTCTCTGGGTGCTGTGGTTTCCTCCCACACTCCAAAGATGTGCAGGTTAGGTGGATTGACCATGCTAAATTGCCCATAGTGTCCAGGGATGTGTAGGCTAGGTAATTTAGCCATGGGAAAAATGCAGGGTTACAGGGATAGGGGAGGTGTCTGGGTGGGATGCTGTTTGGAGGGGCAGTGTGGACCTGATGGGCCAAATGGCCTGCATACACACTATAGGCATCCTATGATGGTGATGATGATCCTATGATGAGGACGATTAGCACAGTTTGCTAGAAGGCTGGTTTGTGATGTAGAGTGATGCCAACAGCAGGGGTTCAATTCCTGCACCACCTGAGGTTACCGTGAAGGACTCTCCTTCTCCTCCTCTTTCCTTTGCCTGAGGCGTGGTGACCCTCTTGTTAAACCTCCACCAGTGATCTCCAATGAGAGAGAGAACAGCCCTATGTTCCGCACCATATTTTTCACTATCACCAGCAACAATACTTCAAAAGTAATTAATCTACTGTAGTAAGCTATGGAATGCCTGTTGTTGTGAAAGGTGCTGTAAAAATACAAGTTTTCTTTATTTGATCCCGCGTAGTTTTTGTTTTAATTTTATGCTTCAAACGTTGTCACTTATGTTATCTTGTATTTTGTCATTTGGAGAAACGGGATAAAATATTACAATGTAACCTTTTCAAAGAAATGTTTAGTTTTCCAAATTTGCCATTGAGGAAACTATTGTTGGAACTGAGGCTTTAAAGAATCCTGTGTATAGTTTGGAATTTGCTGATAACTGTCAAGAGTTTTGTTTTATGGTGTTTGTTTATTGACAGTTTGAACAGTTATGAGGATGTAATGTTTGTAGTTGCTCATTCTTTGAGCTATTGCCCTGAACATTGTAAATAAAGTTCTGTCTAGTTTCTATTGAGGATAGTTGTAATAAAGTGTCTGAGGTGAAACATTTATTTTTAACATGTTTCAATGCTGTAGTATCTGTAAATAGAAACCAATTGGAACATGTGTTCCATTGACCTGATGAATACTTCACCATGCAGCAAAAAAAATTGACTGACAACATTGACTGTGGTACAAAATGGTCTCAACTGTTAACAGGTGACCTCCCACCCACGGCCTCCAACCTCATCGTTCCCCAACCTCGCACTGCCCGCTTCTATCTCCTTCCCAAAATCCACAAACCTGAATGCCCTGGTCGACCCATTGTCTCCGCCTGCTCCTGCCCCACCGAACTGATCTCCAACTATCTCGACTCCATTTTCTCCCCCTTGGTCCAGGAACTCCCTACCTATGTCCGTGACACCACCCACGCCCTCCACCTCCTCCAGAACTTCCAATTCCCCGGTCCCCAACACCTCATCTTTACCATGGACGTCCAGTCCCTCTACACCTGCATTCCCCATGCAGATGGCCTTAAGGCCCTCCGCTTCTTCCTGTCCCGCAGGCCCGACCAGTCCCCCTCCACTGACACCCTCATCCGCTTAGCCGAACTCGTCCTCACACTCAACAACTTCTCTTTCAATTCCTCCCACTTCCTATAGACAAAGGGGGTAGCCATGGGTACCCGCATGGGCCCAAGCTACGCCTGCCTCTTTGTAGGTTACGTGGAACAATCCCTCTTCCGTACCTACACCGGCCCTAAACCCCACCTCTTCCTCCGTTACATTGATGACTGTAT
>NW_025971570.1:0-10534 GCF_021869965.1 Rhincodon typus
GCCTATACTTGACATATGCCTTCTCCATTTTCTTGACCAGTGCCTCCGGTTCTCCAGTCATCTAGCATTCTCGACACCCAACAGCCTTTCCTTTAACAGGAACATACTGTCTCTGTACTCTCGTTGTCTCATTTTTGAAGGCCTGTGCAGGCAATGGCAGGTGATGACATAGAAACGATCATTATCACTAAAGAGGTAGTATTGGCAGGTAACGGCTCTAGGTAGACACTTCTCTTGGCCCTGATTGAATGCATCCTAGGGAACTAAAAAAGACGGCGGGGCAAATAGCAAGTGTGCTCGTAACAATTCACTAAAAATTTGCTGCATTCTGGGACGGTTCCGGCAGATTGGAAAACAGCAAATGTGATGCCACTATTTAAAAAAAAGTAGGTGGACAAAAGGTGGGTAACTATAGACCCATTAGCTTTACTTCTGTAGTGGGGAAACTGGTTGAATCTATGAAAGATAAAGCAGCGAGACATCTGGATAGAAATTGTCCCAACCAGCCGACGCAGCATGTAGTCATGAAAGGCAGGTCATGTTTAACTACTTTACTGGAATTCTTTGAGGATCTCACAAGCACAATGGACAATGGGGAACCAGTGGATGTGGTGCATCTGGATTTCCAGAAGTCATTTGACAAGTTGCCACACCAAAGGCTGCTCCAGAAGATAAGGATGCATGGCGTTACGGGTAACGTATTAGCACGGATAGGGAATTGGTTAACTAACAGGAAGCAAAGTATGGGGATAAATGGGTGTTTGGATTAGTGTTGGGACCACAATTGTTTACAATTTACCCAGATGATTTGGAGTTGGGGAACAAGTGTAGTGTGTCATAGTTTGCAGATGACACTAAGATGAGATGTAGAGCAAAGTGTGCAGAGGCCACTGTAAGTGTGTAGAGAGATACAGATAGATTAAGTGAGTGGCAATGGTCTGGCAGATGGAGTACAGTGTTGGTAAATGTGAGGTCATCCATTTTGGTAGGAATAACAGGAAACTGGACTCATTTTAATGGCGAAAAATTGGTGCATACTGCTGTGCAGGGGGACCTGGGTGTCCTTATGCATGAATCACAAAAAGTTGGCTTGCAGGTGCAACAAGTAAGTAAGATGATGAAAGGAATGTTATGCTTCATTGTTAGAGGGATGGGGTTTAAAAACAAGGAGATTATGCTGCAGCTGCATAGGGTTCTGGTGAGGTTATGCCTGGACTATTGTGTGCAGTTTTGGTCTCTTTACTTCAGCAAGGATGTACTCCGCACTGGAGGGAGTGCAAAGGGTGTTTACTGGTTTGATTCTGGAGTTGTGAGGGTTGGCTTATGAGAAAAGATTGAGTAGACTGAGTTGAGGAGGAACGTCTTCAGCTAAAGGGTTGTGAGTTTGTGGAATTCCCTGCCGAGTGAAGCAATTGAGGCTACGTTCTTGAATGTTTTTAAGGCAAAGCTAGATTTTTGAGCAGTAAAGGAATTAGGGATTATGGTGAGCGGGCAAGAAGGTGCAACTGAGTCCATGAAAAGATCAGCCATGATCTTATTGAATGGCGGAGCAGGTTCAACAGGCCAGATGGCCTACTCTTGCTCTTATTTCTTATGTTCCCACTTTCCAGCCGTCCCTTTACCTGTGAATAGCTCCCCCTAATCAAACTTTGAAAGTTCTTGCCGTGTACTGTCAAAATTAGACTTTGTCAAATTTAGAACTTTAACTTTTAGATATGGTCTATCCTTTTCCATAACTATTTTTAAACTAATAAAATCATAGAATCCCTACAGCATGGAAGCAGGCCATTTGGCCCATCAAATCCGCACTGACCCTCTGAAGAGCTTCCTACCCTAGCCCTGGAACGCTGCATTCCCCATGGCCAATCCACCTTGCCTGCACATCCCTGGACACTATGGGCAACCCATCCAACCTGCATATCTTTGGAGTGTGGGAGGAAACCGGAGCACCTGGAGGAAACCCACGCAGACACAGGGAGAATTTGCAAACTCCACATGGAGAGTGGAAGGCTGGAATCAACAACAGCAGAATTGTATTCCAGCACAATCTGTAATCTTATGACCCGGTACATCCCACACTTAACCATTAACATCAATCCAGGGAATAAGTGCTGGTTGAATGGATAGTGCAGGAGGGCATGCCAGGAGCAGCACCAAACACACCTAAAAATGAGGTGCCAACCTGGTAAAGTTACTAAACAGGACCACCTGCATGCCAAACAGCATAAACAGCAAAAGACAGAGCTAAGCGATTCCACAACCAACGGATCACATCTAAGCTCTGCAGTTCTGCTACACACAGTCATGAATGGTGATGGACAATTAAACAACTCACTGGAGAATACACCACAAAAATCACCACCCTTACTGGAGAAGCCCAACACATTCACACAAAAGACAAGACTACAGCACTTGGAGCAATCTCCAGCCACAAGTGCCAAGTGGATGATCCATCTCCAGGCTTCTCTAGAGGTCACCAACATTACAGATGCAAGTTTCCAGCCAATTTGATTCATTTCACATAGTATCAAGAAATGAACTCATAGTGCAAAGGCTGCAGGCCCTGCCAACCTTCTGGCAATAGTACTGATGACTTGTGCTCTAGAACCTGCCACCCACCAAGCCAAGCTTTCCAGTACCTCTACAGCACAAACATCTACCTACAATGTACCTACAATCGCCCGGGTATGTGTTCAGCACAAAAACACAGAGTAAATACAACCCGGCCAATTTCCCCTCCATCAGTCTACTTTTGATCATGAAAGTAAATGAAAAGTGTCATCAACAGTGCTATCCAGCAGCAGCTGCTCAGCAATAACCTGCTCAGCGACATCCAGCTTCGATTCCACAAGGACCACTTAGCTCTTGGCTTTATTACACACTTCATTCACAAATTGACAAACAGCTGAATTCCAGGGGGTGAGGTGAGAGTGACTGCCATGTTCCGCACCAAGATCACCTATTTCCGCTTTTGTGACATCACCCAATTCCACCTCAGTCTCATCCAATCCTGTGTTACCTCTGGACTTAACTATCCAAACACACTCCCAGCCGGCCTCCCACATTCAATTTCCCTATAATCTGAAAAACATCTAAAACTCTGCTGCCCACATATTCACTTGTACCAAAACTTGATCCCCCATCAAAAGGCCTCTATTTATAAACAACATTTTAAAATTTGTACACTTGATTTAATTCCTGGTTGTGATCATCCTTATCTCCCTGTACCACACAACCTTTGAGAGTTCAACAACAGATTTTGTTTCAGACTCCAACAATGCGTTTTTTCATTGCTTCATGACAAGTAGCTGTTTCTATAGTTGCCAAGGCAACAATAGAATTACCACCCTAAACCTCTCAAGTCTGCTTTCCACCTTTAAGACATTCCTGAAAACCTGCTTATTTGGTAATGATTTTGGTCACCTGTCTTAATATCTCCATCTGTGGCCTCACGTCAAAAGTTCCTTGAGAATATTTTTGTCAAATTATACACGTGATAAAAATACAAACCGTTGTTGATTTGGACATTTCATAAACTTTTCACTGTCGCTGGGTGAATGATTTGTAACTTCTTACCTAAAAGCACTGTGGAAGGACCATCACCATACAAACTGCAGCAGTAGAAGGAAGTCGAACATCACCTTTGCCTCAGGCATCAGGGGTCTTGGCAATGATTGCTGGTGTCTGTGGAGGAAGAAACAGTTGATATTTTAGGGAGTGCAAAATGAATTACGGAGAAAGAAAATGGTGCAGAACTTGATGGTCAGAAATAGAAGGGAAATAGACTCTCTCGCTGGAAAAAGAATGCCTGACTGTGAAAGATATTGTGGAAAACGAATCTGGTAACAGAGCAGCACAAGATCTGTGAAAGTAACAGTAAAATACGAAACAGAGCTAAAAGATACTCAATTATTAGAGAGTGAAGTTAGATATTGACAAAAAGGTGATCAAGGAGCACAGAGGTGAATTAGAGCAGTGTTGGCTGTTATGATCCTACGGTCTAGGAAACAAATCCAGAAGAAACAAAAATTTCCCTTGGTTTCAATTTGCTCTGTTTAAATCCTCCCCTTGCACTCTCCGCCAAGGAAGGCTGCGCATGTGTGCCGCTGCAGCTTGCCCCCTACAAAGTTGGCGGCTGCGCATGCGTCCCTATGATCATTGCCCACCAATAAAAATGGCGGCGGTCAGTCGGGCCTGTCACCGTTTGAAGCGTTTATTCGTTTTCTGCAAACAGAGGCCGAGGGAGTTTCATATTTGTGTTTTCCGACGTGTACCAAATGTTATGTAAAACTTCCAAGCTCATAAGAACATAATTTTTCTGCCGTTTAACTTTCTTTAACATGTCCTGCTCTTTCCTCAACTACGCAAACCTCAGTATCAGCGACTCTGCACAGTTCGCGTGGATGATCACGTGGCTTACACTGGTCCTGCCCCTTGTTTACTCCGATTGGTTGGAGGAGCAGCTGCCTCCGCCCTGTTGTCTAGCACCGCCCCTGTGCTCCTATTGGTCCCGCCCTGATATCAATCACCCGGGTCCCCGAACACAGAAGATAGAACATAGAACATTACAGCGCAGTACAGGCCCTTCGGCCCTCGATGTTGCATCGACCTGTGAAACCAATCTGAAGCCCATCTAACCTAAACTATTCCATTATCATCCATATGTTTATCCAATGACCATTTAAATGCCCTTAAAGTTGGCGAGTCTACTACTTTTGCAGGCAGGGCATTCCACGCCCTTACTACTCTCTGAGTAAAGAACGTAAACTGCAGCGTGTGGAGTGCTTCTTGTTGTCATCAGAGTCTTGCATTTTCAGTCCAGGAGAGAAACGAACCTTAGAACTACATTGAGAAGATGTACACTAGAGATCCTGGGATTTTAATAAGCTTGAAAGGGCTTCCTGCAGCTAAAAGCTAAAGATAGCTCTTGATACTGCTCTGTCAGCGAAGAGAGAAATGTTGGTGAAATAAGTGTAATAAATACAGGCATAGCAGTCCTCAGGTAAGATGTCACAAGGTTGTCATAAAACAATATTTGATACCAGGCACTTTTGGCCATATTAGGACAAGTGACCAAAAACTGGCCAAAGAGGAAGGTTTTAAGGAGTATCCTGAACAAACAAAGGGACTTTGAAAATCAGGGATGTTTAGGGAGTAAATTCAAGAGCTTATAGCCTTGGAAACTGAAAGCATTAAAAAGAGTTAAAACCAGAAATCCGCAGGAGGTTGGAAGTCAGGGAGAACAAATATCTCGAAAGAAAAACCAAAAGAACTGTGGATGCTTGAAATTAGTAACACAAACAGAAATTGATGAAAAACTCAGTATGTCTGGCAGTGCCTGTAGAGAGAAAGCAGAATTATCGTTTTGGGTCAGGTGACCTTTCTTCAGCTAGATCTCAGAGGGTTTTGAGGCTGGAGGGATTATCAAAAGGAGGTGTGATGGCAAAATTTCAAAATAAGGATATGAATTTCAATATCTTGGTGCTTTGCCACCCAGAAAATGTTTGTTCGTGAGCACAGGATGGAAAAGCACCAAGATATTGAAATGGTGAGAGTAAACACATGAGCAGCAGATTTTTGGATGACCTCAAGATTATAGAGAAGTGGAATTTAGGAAGCCGGCTTGGAGTGTGTTTGGGGAGTTTAGTCAAGAGGTATCAAAGGAATGGATGAGAGTTTCAGCAGCCGATGAACTGAGATGTTACTGAGGTTGAAATGTATGTGGTCTTTGTGATGATGGGGTGTGGGCGTGTGTAATGTGGTTGGAAATTCACATAGAGGTGAAATATTGCACAATATTTGTGAGCAGTGTGGTTCAGCCTCAGCCAGTTACCAGGGAGAGGGATGAAGTCAGTGGTGAGGGAGTGGATTTTGGCTCCCAGCCTTGGATTGACATGTAGCATTGTCTGTTTAAATGTGATATACACCCCTTTCCAAGCAGGAGCAGACTCGCAGTAGAGCTGAGTTGTAAACCAATGATCAGCTTTATTGAGACAAAGTGTGGAGATGTTTTTCTGTTGTTAAGCAAACTGCAGTGACAAACTCAGAAAGCTATTTTGAGTTGAATGCGGGTTATACTGAGTATGTCAATAACTAGACAGTGGAGCTCTTAAAGGACATATTGTCGGTTTTGCAGCCTTGGCCTCCAAACTTTTTCTCTGTCTTTAGCTTTTATCTTCTGATTCTAGTTGCTTTCCATTGCACTGCCTGTTTCTATCTCCATCCCAAAATCCACAAACCTGACTGCTCTGGTCCCCATTGTCTCCACTTGCCCCTGCCCCACCGAACTTATCTCCACTTATCTCGACTCCATTTTCTCCCCCTTGGTCCAGGAACTCCCCACCTACATCCGTGACACCACCCACACCCTCCAACTCCTCCAAAACTTCCGATTCCCTGGTCCCCAACACCTCATCTTTACCATGGATGTCCAGTCCTTATACACTTGCATTCCCCATGCAGATGACCTAAAGGCCCTCCGCTTCTTCCTGTCCCGCAGGCCCGACCAGACCCCTCCACTGATACCCTCATTCGCTTAGCTGAACTCGTCCTCCCCCTTAACAACTTCTCCTTCAATTCCTCCCACTTCCTACAGACAAAGGGCGTGGCCATGGGTACCCACATGGGCCCAAGCTATGCCTACCTCTTTGTAGGGTATGTGGAACAATCCCTCTCCCGAAGCTACACTGGCCCTATCCCCCACTTCTTCCTCCATTACATCAATGACTGCATCTGCGCCGCCTCGTGCTCCCACGAGGAGATCGAACAGTTCATCTACTTCTCTAACACCTTCCACCCCAACCTTAAGTTCACCTGGATCATCTCCGATACCTCTCTCTCCTTTCTGGACCTCTCTGGCAACCACCTGGAAACCGATGTCCATTTCAAGCCTGTTGACACCCACAGCTACCGAGAATACACCACCTTTCACCCACCTTCCGCAAAAATGCCATCCCCTATTCCCAATTCCTTCGCCTCCGCCGCATCTACTCCAGAGATGAGGCATTCCACTCCCGGACATCCCAGATGTCCTCGTTTTTCAAGGACCGCAATTTCCTCTCCACAGTGACCGCGTCTCTCACACAACTCATCCCTCACACCCCCTCCCCGCAATAACAACCAAAACAGAATCCCCTGCATCCTCACGTACCACCCTACCAACCTCCAGATCCAACGCATGATCCTCCAGCACTTCTGCCACCTGCAATCTGACCCAGCTACCAAAGACATTTTTCCCTCCCCACCCTTAGCTGCCTTCCGGAAGGTCCCCTCTCTCCGTGACTTCCTTCGCGCTCCACACTCCCCACCAGCCCCACCACCCCTGGAATTTTTCCCTGCAACTGCAGGAGGTGCTACACCTGCCCCTTCACCTCCCCTGTCACCCCTATCCCAGTCCCCAAGAAAACCTTCCACATCAAACAGATGTTCACCTGCACATCTGCTAATGTGGTATACTGTAGCTGCTGTTCCCGATGTGGCCTCCTCCACATCGGGGAAACCAAGCAGAGGCTTGGAGACCGCTTTGTGGAATACCTATGCTCCATTCGTGACAGACGACAAGACCTCCCAGTCACAAACCACTTCAACTCCCCCTCCCACTCCTTGGACAATATGTCCATCCTGGGCCTCCTGCAGTGCCACAACGATGCCACCTGAAAACTGGAGGAACAGCACCTCATATTCCCCCAGGGAACCCTACTACCCAATGGTCTCAATGTCGACTTTACAATCTTCAAAATCTCCCCACTCCTGACCTCATGCCAAGACCAGCCCTCCCGCTTGTCCCCGCCTCCTTGACCTGTCCATCTTTTCTCCCACCTATCCATGCCTCCCACCTCACTGACAAACACCCAGCCCCACATCCTACCGACACTCACCTTTCCTGTCTTCATCCCCGCCTCCTTGACCTGTCTGTCCTCTCTCCACCTATCTGCTCCACTATCTACCTTCTATCACTGCCTCCTCCTCTGTCTATTTAGTTCAGAGCCCCCTTCCCCTCCCCCATTTCTGAAGAAGGGTCCAGACCCGAAACATCAGCTTTCCTGCTCCTCTGATGCTGCCTGGCCTGCTGTGTTCCTCCAGCTCCATACCTTGTTATCTTAGACTCCAGCATCGGCAGTTCCTACTGCCCCCATCACCATCTATGACTGGTTGTAGCAGGATTGTTGGTCTTTTGATCTTGCAATCATTTTGTCCTGTCTGTAATGCGTTAATTCTGCTGTTTGTAATGCAAGCAGTTGAATGCGGTAACTATAACGGGTTGCCATCAGTTTCAGGTACACATGGTTCTGACCCCGGCATGTTTGCCTGCGCTTGTCACTGAAACATTGATCAGCTTCATGGTAATCATAGACTGAGGGATTATCCGGGACAAAAAGTCACAGATTCTGGTGGAATACAATTCTGCTTCTGCTGCTACTGCTGTGGTTTACATCACCACATGAATGCCCAGTTTTGAGCTGCAATAAGTGCAATGTAATCACCCCCAGTTCAGACCGAGTCCCCATCGCCCTTGTACGCAGTGACCTACTCTGTTTTCTGATGTGGTAACACTTCCATTTTAATATTCTCATTCTTCTGACGGTCTTTCCATGGTGTCACGCCTCCAATTTGTCACATTCCTCAAAACCCTTTAACATATTCATCTGAACCTTTTCCTTTCCAGGAGGGGCATCTTCGGGTAGCACAGTGGCTCAGTGGTTAGCACTGCTGCTTCACAGCGCTCGGGATGTAGGTTCAATTCCACCCTCAGGCGACTGTCTGTGTGGAGTTTGCATATCTCCCCGTGTCTGCGTGGGTTTCCTCCAGGTGGTCCGGTTTCCACCCACAGTCCAAAGATGTGCGAGCTAGGTGAATTGGCCATGCTAAATTGCCCATAGTGTTGAGGGATGTGTAGATTAGGGGGTAATAGGGGGATGGGTCTGGATGGGATGCTCTGAGGGTCGGTGTGGACTTGTTAGGCTAGAGGACTTGTTTCCACACTGTAGGAAGGTTTTTAAAGTGAATGTTTCTCTCCCTGACCATGATTAAGAGCTCTGTAGTGTCAATGATGCCAGCGTTATGTCTTTTGGAACCAATGCATTTGTGCACCTTGCGCTGTCATTCACTTCTCAGTGTATGGTGATCCATGTTGGACAGGGCGTTTGAGCAGCTTTCACACACATTTTTGGAATTTATTCAAAAACACAAATTGCTGAAGAAACTAAGCAGGTCTGGCAGCATCTGTAGAGTGAAAGCAAAGTTAAGCTGTTGGATCCAGTGATGCCTTTTCAAAGCTCCCAGTTTCTCCAGCAATTTTCCTTCTTGTTTCAGATTTCCAGCATCCACGGTTCTTTGTTTTGTTGAAAATTCAGTTAGTGCCGATTCATTTCTGGAGAAACTCAGGTCTAGAGCATCTGTGGAGACAGAGAAACAGAGTTAAGGTTTTAAGTCCAGCGAGATCCTTCTTCAGAACTGAAAAGGGTTGGAAAATGGTCTTTTTAATACCTTGACAGAGGTGGAGGAGGGGTGACAGAAAACAGAGGGTGTGGGGTTGCAGTGCAAAATACAAACGGGCTTTTAATTGTGGTGAAAGAGAAGCAGATGTACAATGGGAGTAAATAATGGTGTGAACTTGGAGATGGGTTCTCTCTATTGAGTGCAATGTTAACAAGACACAAACAAGACAAGGTCACATTGTCTGCATCATATTGTGTTAACCATGTCTCCATTAATAACTCTGAAAGTCTTGTGCATATAGGAACAATCTTATCTATCTGCACACACACACTGATTAAACAGTGCATATAAAATCATTTCTCCTCCGTTCCATTTCAAGCTATCGTGTTTTGTTTACATTGTCACTCACCATTCCTTCAGCCAAATTTATTCTATTTCTTTCTCTGCATTTTATTTTATTCGTCTATGAAGAAGATATTGGCTACTGGGCGATATCACTTTATTCCTGTCCAGTCTGCACAGCCACTGTCTCCTCTTCCTTACTGTTTCTTAATCAATCACATAGGTATCGTCTCTGACCCTTTACTCCCAATAATTAAAGCAATTGGAAATGTAATGTTTACTTTTGGGCGAAGGCCAAAAAAATCGGTAAAGAAAAGCTGTATAAACTGCAAAAAAAAATGTTTGCAACTTTAGAAGCAAATTATTGAAAGTATTGTGTTAAATATAAAATGTTGCCTTATTAGAGCAGCAAGAGGAAAGTTCAGTGAAATCCACATTTCCTGTCTTTCTCCAGGCAGTTGTGGCCAGAGACTGTTTTTGGTTTGGCAGTTGTTATGGTGGAGGAGACTTCAGTGCAGTAACAACCTCTCGATCGGCTCTTAGGAAAACGGTTACATATGTGGATAACACAGCAGAATCATTGAGCCTGTGCAGAGAAAGCATCACCTTTCTCCTTTACTTCTATCATTGTTAGAGTAATTGGAGATGGGCACTAAGACCAACAGCAGGCGATGTCAGCATCCCACCCAGAACAGGTATTGTTGTTACATTAAAAGTGTCAGAGTGAAAGGGGTTAACTGGAGCTGTTTGTTCC
>NW_025971571.1:0-10532 GCF_021869965.1 Rhincodon typus
GACAAAAACACTCAGTTCAGGGGCAACTAGGGATGGCCAATCAATACCAGCATTGGCCCCCGATACTTACATCCTATGTAAGACTGCACTTAGCATATGGTGAGCAGATCTGAACACCACACATTAGAAAGGATGTTTTGGCCCAGGAGGGAGCTTAATGCAGGTTTACAACAATGATAACTGCACTTCAGAGGTTAAATTACGAGGAGAGATTAGACAAATCAAGCTTTTATTCTTTAGAAGGATAATCAAATTGAGGTTTTCAAGATATTAACAGGGAAGGACAGGGTAGATACAGATAAACTATTTCTAATGGTTGAAGATTCTAGAACCAGGGGGCATAGTTTAAGAATTAGGACCAGGCCATTCAGGAGAGATGTTAGAAAGTACTTCTACACACAAAGGGTAGTAGAGGTTTGGAACTCTCTTCCTTAAAAGGCGGTCAATTGTTAAATTTAAATGTGAAATAGACTAATTTTATTAAGCAAGGGTTTTCATTGGAGTGAAGAAGGATGAGAGGTGACTTGATAGAGGTTTACAAGATGATGAGAGGCATAGTCAGAGACTTTTTCCCAGGGCGGAAATAACTATTATGAGGGGGCATAATTTTAAGGTGATTGGAGGAAGGTATAGGGAGATGTCAGAGGTAGGTTCTTTACACAGAGAGTGGTGGGTGTGTGGAATGCGCTGCCGGCAGTGGTAGTGGAGTCAGATACATTAGGGACATTTAAGCGACTCTTGGATAGGCACATGGAGGATAGTAAAATGTAGGGTATGCAAGGTAGATTGATCTTAGTAGGATAATAGGTTGGCACAACATCGTGGGCCGATGGGCCTGTAGTGAGCTGTACTGTTGTATGATTTACGGTATCCAGAGATATAGGCCCAAGGCAGGCATGTGGAGTTAGGCCACAGATCAGCCATGATCATATGAATGGCAGAACAGGCTTGAGGGGCTGAATGGCCTCCTCCTGTTCCTATGTTCCTAAAACCATAGCATGGTCTAACTAAAACTGTCTCTTGTAGATAACAGGGCATATTTACAGAATGATTATCCAATAACATCAAAATGGCTTCCGTGTTTGTACAGGTGCAGTGTGTGACACCAGTTGACCACATGAAGCAGCTGCGCATGTGTCACTGTTGTCACCGTGTTCCATGAGCCGTGACGTCAGCACCAGCGCAGGCACCACTGAGGAGAGGGTGGGGGAGGCAGAACCAAGGCTGGGTCTGAATGCAGTGGAGGAGCCTCTCACCAACAGGAGCAGGGACAAAGGCCGGGAGTGGCAGCAAGTGGCAGGCATGCACTGGTCGCAGGAGGGGGCTGGTGGGCAGACTGCACCAGGGGCAGGAGGAGGCTGGCGCTGGAGGTCAGGGTCAGCTGCTCCAGGGTCAGCATGGACGAGCTGGACTGAAGGGTCTGTTTCCCCGCTGTATGACTTTATGATCCAACCTCGAAATTATTTTGTGACAATGACTCGGAATAACATGCATTAATCTTTAACTTGAAAAAAATTTTAAAAATCTGAAGAACCTTTCTTCAGATGACCTTCTGCAGTGCCATCTTTGGCTATTGTTTTCCATACCTTACCAACATTGTTGGCTTTCTCCTTGCACACATGCACTCTTGTGCCACCTATAGGCCGTGTTTATAGGAATCACAGCCTGCAGCCTATTGCCTGATAGCAAGTACTCACATGATGGGCATGTTTACAGAGACTTTGAGGAGGACTGGGTGTTAGATCTCACCCCACCTTTTGCCCACATGTCCGCACAACACCATCATAGTGCAGTGGTGCTTCTAGCAATTCTCAGTATTAACCCTTTCAGATCCAATGACAACAATCATCAGATCCCAGTTCTGGACGAGCAGTTGTCCCTAAGCCTATCCAACTCAACACAGGATGAGCATTAAATGGGGTTTTTTCCTGTTTCTGTCTTTACAAGAAATATGTATAACCAAAGTTCTAAAGAAAGATCGATTGTGGATGAATTTAGAAGGTTACTGGGTAGTTTGGTTATAAGCTATTAAAGGGAACAGGCATTTCATCCTGACTCTAAATCAGGTGTTAAACTGAGATAGCTAAATGTTTTCTATCCAAAAGGATTTGGGGAACAGCCAGGTGTATGGAGTTAGGTTGCAAATTAGCCATGACAGGTTTGAAGGCTAGATAAATAGCTATCTCCCATATCTCTGTTGCTTAATTTCTGTTCCTATAAGATGTGCAATGTTAGTGTTCTGTATGTAGTTGGGTGTGTTGCCCTTTAAGAGAGCACATCAGGTGACCTGGAGGTGGAGTTAGAGGGGTAGTCTATGACCTCCTGTGGAGTTGAGAGGATGCACAATAAAGTATTCCCCGTTCAAGTTTACCCTCCGTCTACCTCATGTTCTGTTTCTGGTTCGAGTGAACCACAAACACAACAATTGGCAAGGCTGGCATTTTTTGCACAATTTCCATTGGCCTTGGAAAGATGGCAGTAAGGCTTACTAATACAGTAAATGGATAAGATGAAGTACAAGTCGATCTCTATTTTACCAAGGGTACATTGCAATAAGTCAAAGCCAATTTCAAAACATACGTACTGCTGTAGCAAGACAAACAGCATCCAACTCAACTTTCCCTAAGTGTCCACAAAATATGGAGCTGACAATGCCGATGAGAAAGACCATCAGCTGTGACAAAATCTGCATAAAAAAGAAAAATGAAAAATATTTTTAAATCAGTCATGTTAAGTTGACCTGTACCCTTTAGATAAAAACCCAACAGATTATCAGTTCATCTCTCGCATTGAAAATGATGGAATTTTGCTTTGGAAAGGATATGATTTCAGGCTTTACAAAATGAATCCAGCCAGTCAAATTATTCACTAACGTACAGGAAAATAAAAAAATGCTACAAACGAAAACATAGAAAGTTTGGACTATATCAAGAGGAACAAAGGTTGAGGAATAAACTACCAAGAAAGCCACTCAAGCAGATGTTGAAATCAACTCAAGGAGAAATGATATTGAGAAGACATGAGCAACAAAGGATTGAAGGAATTGGAGTTTAAAATAATCAGAGAGTTAGTTAGACCTATGAGATTTTTCCTATTTCTATCAATCTTTGACAACTCACAGACTGCATTTCTTTCATTCACTCATGGTCTGTTGGCCATCGCTGGTTGAGCCAGTATTTGTTAACCGTCCCTAATTGCCCTGGGTGGTGAGCTGCATTCCTGAACCACTTCAGCCCATTTACTGTAGGTTGACCCACAATGTCGTTAAGGAGAGAAATTCCAGGATTTCGACTCAGCAATAGTGAAGGAACGGTGACATATTTCCAAGTCAGGATGGTGAGAGCTTGGAGGGGAACATGCAGATGGAGGTGTTCCCATATATCTGCTGCCCTTGTCCCTCATGCCTTTGCTATCTCTATACTCAACTATTCCAATGCTCCACTCCATAACCTTGAACTCAGTCAAACAATTTTACTCCTGTTACTCCTGTTTTTTTACTCTGGGTATTCTCACCCTGTTTAATATAGGCCCCTTCTCACCCTTTGACAAAAGCTTAAATACCATAATTTCCAGCCCTGTTTCATTCCGAAGAAGACACATGGGACTCAGAACATTCTTCATAGATGCTGCCAAACCTGCTGAGTTTCTCCAACACTTTCTGTTTTTATATCAAAACTCTGCTGGTCTAATCCTAACTTGCACCATGTTTCATCAATCACCCCTTATTTTATTGCACTACATTGATTCCCGATCGAGTGACACCCGCATGTCAAAGTCTCATCCTTGTTTTTTAAATCTTTCCATGCCCTCAGTCCTCCCACTGTCTACAACCTCCTCCAGTTTTACAACTCTACAAGATCTGTGCACTCCTCTGATTCTGACCTCTTGTTTGAGTTTAATCGTGATTGCTTGAGCAGCACCACTGTGTCTGACCTTAAGCTCTGGAATTCTCTTCTTAAACCTCTCCACATTACTATCTCTCTCTTCGAAGGTGTTCCTTAAAACCTACCATACAGATAGACACTTTGGCTCAATATCACATTTTGTTTGGTTAGTTCCTGTGAAGAACCTTGCAATATTATAGTTAACATATTAAAGTTGCTGGGCAAACTCAGCTGTTAATGGCCTTTTTCCATGATGGACACAGGAATATGTCTTGTGATCCTGCGCTAACCCACCACCACCATGTACAGTTGGACGGTTTATCAAAGCACTGGTATAATCTTGTCACTACAGTGTGCAAAACATTAAACTTTCCTACTTTTTCATACCAGCTCGATTTGGCCCAATCTGTATCTGAAAGCCCAAGTCAGAATGGATTTAGCATCGCAAAGCTAATATTCAGTGTACTTACATAAGTCAAATTAGTTAGTGTTTTCGAATAACCAACTGGTTGCTTCCTCTCTGTGTTCTGCATCCTTTATAAGGACTAAGAAGCCAAAGTACGAGTAGATTATGTGTTCTCTTAGCCTGACTTGAAATTCAATAAGATGTTGACTGATCATTGATCTCAGGTTCAATATCCCATTCAATCGCTATAATTAATGATCCCCTCAGTGTCCTAATGTCTACTTACCTCACTCTTGAATATACACAAAGCACTGTGCATCCATAGTTCTTTGGGATGCTTCGATACAGTCATCACTACTTCATTTGCTGTAAACCTTGGATGTTCTGAGGTCATGAGAACTGCTATAAAAATGACTTTGTACATCCAAATGTAAGTAAAACACACTAGGAGAACAGAAAACCTTGCTTTTACATCTGAACGTTTACAGGTCTGTGGATGCCATTATTTCCTTCCTTGTCTAATTAACACCCTCCTTTGCCTTGCAACATCATGTCTTATGCTATTGTCATTTAAGTGTTCCTGCATTCCATCCCACTTCTCCTTCAGCTGTTTCCTCCTTTTCTTTCATTTCCACTGACATCCCAATCTCTGCACTTGCTTTAAAAACTGTCAAAAGTCTCTAAATTCTACCAGTTCTAACAACATGTCATCAATCTGGACAAAAACAAAAAGTGCTGGAGAGACTAAGCAGGTTCAGCAGCATCTGTAGAGAGGAGAGAAACAGTTAAGTCTGTTATGACACTGTTTTGGAACTCTATCTGCAGTATTTTGCTGTTATTTGAATGTAACCTCTTGGTTTTCTCTCTCCTCAGATCCTGCCAGAGCTGTGGAGTGTTTCTGGCATTTTCTATTTTTACCCAAGACACTGAGCTTCTGAGAAAAGTTCAGGAGTTTACGTGAGTAACAGCTGTTACACACTCTGAGAACCCACAAACAGGCAACATACCTCCAACAGGTCTACAGCTGGACGGTAGTCTTTGGAGCTGTTAATTGAGGAAATTCCCTCCTCCTTTTTCCAACGGAGCAATGGGATCTTCCACAGCCACATGAACCATGTGGCTTACTGATTGAACCAATTTTGGCTCCCAGGACAACAGCAGCGCTCTGCTGGCACTGTGTTGGCGTGTCAAACTTTGAGTTGCTAATGTTTTGAAATGCTCTTAGGGCCCTAAAATCTGCATTGAAGTGATTGTAACAAGGTCAGCCAGGTGGACTTCATAGAATATGAGTTCCCTGATTGGGGCTGTTAATCTGGCCCAATCAGGGAGCCCTGGCTGACAGATACAAACAGGAGTGTCAGAGGTTCTGCTCACTCTGAGAGCTGGCTCTGAGGAAGCTGGATCAGTGTCAGGGACTCTCCGCGTGTAAATAAAGGGTGACTTGGTGACAGAATACGAGCCTCTGTGGAGTTATTTCATGTAGCTTTGTTGAGTCTGTCAGGGCCTGGATGCAGTTAGCTTTTTTGTGATTAGGAGGCTTTTTGGAGAAGACCATAGGGTTCCTCCTGGGACTCTGTAAGATGTGAAATATTGAGACAGATTCAGCATTTTGAGCCTGCTGAGAAGGCATTCGATAGATATACATGAAGAAGTAAATTGTACAGAAGGTCAAATTTGCAACATTACCTTAAATACAATTTAATTTGTTGATTTATTTACTGGGAAATTAGTTTGAGCAGATGATGGAGAAAGAATAGAAAGAGAGGTTGATAAGATGAGATGAAGTAGGGCTAGAGAAGGTACACATGGAGTGTAAGTGCTAATGCAGACCAGTTGGGCTGAATGGCCTGTTTCTATGTTATAAATTTAGTGTACAGGTAGTTCCGATATAACGTGTTTCGTTAATGCAAATTGGCTGTAACGTGATTGATGAATAGTGGACACTGTTTGGATAATGCGCATATTCTGTTGCACAGGTATAGCAATTTTCTATAGTGTGAGGTCAAACAAGAACGCAACCATCGCGTTATAAGGGAACTACCTGCAATCTCTGTTATGTGGTCATATCCTGGAATTTATATGCCTCGAATTCAAATAACTCAAGAGTACAACCAACTCAGACAAGCTGATGCTTCCAAAGGTGTGTACTTTGACACATGCATTTAAACTCGTTTATTTTCGAAAAGATCATGTTATGTCTCACGGCCAGTTTATGCAATACCATTGAGGGACGGTCTCATGACATCACCATGGTATCATAACATGTGACCCTGATGGCTTAAAGACCTCAGTCTCCATCTTACTGCGGACCACTTGGAACATGACGTGCTGTGGGAAACATGGTACTGTTTTTACCGTATTGCTCCACATTAGCCCAGACAAAGCAGTTCCTGTGATTGCATTATAGGTACATTGCTGGGAACTGTAATAAATGCCTAATGAACAGTAGTGGCAGCAGTGGGGTATGTGGTCTGATCTGCCTTCATGGTCCACTCTACATGGAATGAAGGGTTTTTTAGCCTCTGCAGTGCAGATGTACTTGATGTGGCAATAATTATGTGAGCTCCCCAAGTAAAAGAAGTAGGCGCGGGCAATACAGCACTGAAAGCCCCTTACTTTCATTTGGGCTCTCTTGCTTTCTTACAGTGAGGTGTCTGTCAAAGGCTTCAACCAATAGAAAACAAAAATGTAGGAGCACATTACTGCAGTTGCTGGAAACTGTACTGAAAAACAACAAATGCTGGAGGTCACAATGGGTCAGGCAGTATCCATGGAGAGAGATCAAACTGACGTTTCGAGTCCAGATGACTCTTCATTAGAGCTGACATGAAATATGGAGGGGATAGCATTTATGCAATAGTGGAGGGGGCTGGTTGGAGTGCTGGGGGTAGAAAGGGTGCCGATAGTACAGATTAAATGCAAGTTCTGGCAAACAGCTTGTCGAACACCAGCAGTGAAATGGAAACAAAAATCATGGTTAGCCAGACGTTAATGTGCCCTGACCCCTCAACTCCATCAATAGGTGGATAGGTGAATGCACAGTATGGGGTGGTATTCAGTCTTGAGATAGACAGCAGAAAGAGATGGCAGCCCCTTCACAACCAGGAGAACAGGACAAAGGAAGACTTCCAGAATTAAAACAGTTACAAAGCAAACATTTTTGCTCACATATTTAAGTGTGTTTCTAATTTGTTGCTCAGCTCGACATAGAATAAACAACACTTGCTTTCTTTTGAACTTTATTTCAGTGCAAGGAGGATTGTCAGATAGCAAAGTTACAAATGTGGTCCAGTCTTGATTAGGAATCACCCTTACCAAGCAACGTTGAGGGGCAGTGATACGGACAGCTCAGCTGTCACATTCCTACATTGGATCTTGTCCAAAACCTTCTAGAAACTGCTGCTTTAAGCTTATCTTTTTTTAGATACTAAGTTCCGAATCTTGCAGCTAAACTGTATCAGTGGTTGTGCCACTAAAAAAAAACCCAGCTTTTGCAGAAGAGTTCCTTTCTGAAACAAGAGGAGGTTTCGTAATTGCATTGAGCTAGATTCATGACACCATTTCTGCATTGTCTCCCTGGAAATCTAAAAGTCGATCACACCTAAACTTTCCGCTTGTCAAGAGCAGCTTTTAAAACCAAGGTTGGCATTAACCAACCATTGTTGTTCTTCCCCTCATCTGGTAGAATCCCTGTAAGTGTGGAATTCGGCCCATTGATTCCACACTGACCCTCAAAACATCATCCCACCCAGACCCACCCCTCTGCCCTACCCCTGCATTTCCCATGGCTAATCCACCAATTTACATATCCCTGGACACTGTGAGCACTTTAGCACGGCCTACCTAACCTGCACATCTTTGGACTGTGGGAGGAAACCGGAGCACCCGGAGGAAACCCACGCAGACATGGGGAGAATGTGCAAACTCCACACTGACCTGAGGCTGGAACTGAACCCCAGTTCCTGGTGCTGTGAGGCGGTAGTGCTAACCACTGAGGCACTGTGCTGCCCAGGTACTCTTTGGAAGGTTATTGACTTTTTCTCTTGGAATCGTCTACTTTTAGGTTTGTTCAAAAAAACAGGAAAAATAACTGGATGCAAAGAATACCATCCACTTAAAGCTGAGCTCCTGTATAATGATCAGCACTAACATCTCATACCTATGTCGCGTCTTTAACATGGTAACTAACTGGGAGGTGGAAACATCTTGGAGCATTTCATTGAGCTTCCTGATAACAATGGATAGATCAAGCTCCTTACATTTGTGACAGAGTCTGACTGCTTTCAGCTAGAGGTGTTACTCAATCACTGATCAGAAAGTCATGGTCCAGGATGATAGCCCACCGCTGTCTATCAGTATTGACAATGTCATGCTGGGGGTCAGTGTTAGCTCCAAGTACATCTGCTCCACTGTCACCATCTCCCACTTGATGCTGCAATCAATGGACACATTGTACACTCTGCAGTTGTAAAATCTAAGCTGAGTAAGAGTGTTTGGAGCAACAGCCACCTAATGGAGAACACCACACTGACTCTACCAAAGCTGAATCCTCAAGGCACAGAATCTTATTAAAGTATAGAAGAAGCCCTTCAGCCCATCAAATCTGTACTGACAAGGCTACTCTAAATCTACACTAGTCCCACGTCCCAGCACTCAGCTTGAATGTTATGATGTTTCATGTGCTGATCCACAGACTTTTTAAAAGATTGTGAGATCTTCCACCTGAACTACCCTCCCAGGCAGTACATTCCAGACCCCCACCAGCCACTGAGTGAAAAATTCATTCCTCAAAACCTCCTACCTTTCACCTTAAAAATGTGCCCTTTTGGTATTGACCCTCCAACTAAGGGGAACAGCTGCTTTCTATCCCCTCTGTCCATGCCCCTCATAATCCTACATCCCTCAATCAGGTCCCCTCCCCCACAACGTTCTGTACTCCAGAGAAAGAAATCTGATCTTATCCAACCTCTATTCATTGTTAAGAAGCTGTTATTACTGTTGTTAAGCAGTACGCCAGTTGTGCCCTATCCAAAGTTTTGTACATCTCCAACATAACATCCTGCTGTTCTAACTTATGTCACGACAGAAAAAGGTAAATGTTCCATATGCCTTCTTAACCACCCTATGCACCCCTTGACTGTGCTACAACCTGTACAACGTACTCTTGATAGGAAAAAATGTGTAACGGCTTTCTCCTTTGCTGTCTCAGACATATCACTTGGTATGTCGAGGTCACTAACTCTAAAGTCCTGGAGTGCTCCATCAACCTTCACTCATCGCTAAGCTAACAGTGTCTGCATGGGATCCAACACATTCATTGGGTGGGTGACAGCCACGTACCCAAAGACCTGGTGGATGGTGAGCCCGCCGCCTTATTGTAGCTTTCCAGAACTCTTTACCTGTGCTACGACAATGTCTGTGAGTGAGTAGCGAAGATGTCGGACATTGACATCAAACAACTGGAAGCTGGTCACTGACCACCATGGCATCAGGTGGCTGACAGCTTGGAAGATCGATGGAAAAGGGGGGCAGAAATGAGAAGCTCAGATGGCCCGAGAGGAGAGCGCAGAGAAACCAGAAACCAGTGCCTGGTGCACCTTCCCATCCCACTGTCAGAGCAGGGGCTCCTGATCCAAGTCAGGCAATGTTTAACACAGAGGGAACCACCATACTGGAAACCATTGTTTTATAGAATAGAAAGCTGCAACCAACATGGTAAAATATCCCAAGACACTTAGGAGGAAACAAATTGAAATAACTCCATAGAGGCCAGTATCCCATCACCAAATGACCCTTTATTTACACACAAAGAGCCCCTGACACTGAGCCAGCTTCCTCAGAGTGAGCAGAACCCCTGACACTCCAGTTTATATCCATCAGCCAGGGCTCCCTGATTGGACCAGATTAGCAGCCCCAGTCAGGGAACTCATATTCTATGAGGTCCACCTGGCTGACCTCACTACAATCACTGCACAAACATTTAATACTGAGTCACATAAGTAGACTTCATGACAAAAGTTGGTCAAAAGAATAGATTTAAGGCCATTCATCTGAACATCTCTGTACTCATGCCTTTCTGCCTGTTGGCCACTTACTCTAATCCCAGTGACCCATTACTGAGTTCCGAAGAAAGGTCACTGAACCTGAAACAATAACTCCATTCCTCTCTCCACAGATGCTGCCAAACCTGCTGACTTGCTCCAACAATTTCTGTTTTTGTGTCTAACCCTGCTATCTTGCTC
>NW_025971572.1:0-1228 GCF_021869965.1 Rhincodon typus
TCAAACCAATATCAAAACTTAAGTCAGTTGGTGAAGTTCAGATTTTGGTCTACTAAATGCTTAACTCGCTGAAATAAGAATTTTATTCCAACCAGCATCAAAAGTTGAGTCGTTTGGTCAAGTTGAGATCTGAGCCTTCTGAAGTGCTTAAATCAATGAAATAAGCATGTTCGTCAAACCAACATTAAGAATTGAGTCATTTGGTGAAATTCAGATTTTAGTCTTCTCAAGTGCTTTACTCACTGAAATAAGCATTTCAGTCGAACCAGCATCAAAAATTAAGGCATTGATGAAGTTGAGATGTTTGACTTCAGACGATGTCATCTGAATGAAATAAGCATTTTTTGTCAACCAGCATCAAAAGTTATTTCCTTTGGTGACGTTGAGATTTTAGTCTTCTGATATGCTTATCTCGCTGAAATAAGCACGTCAGACAAAACGACATCAAAAGTTGAGTCATTTGGTGAAGTCGGCAGTTTTGACTTCTGGAACGCTTATTTCACACAAATAAGCATATTACTCAAACCATCATCAAAACTCGAGTCTTTTGGTGAAGTTCAGGTTTTGGTGTTCTGAAGAGCTTAACTCGCTGAAATAAGCATTTTAAACCAACCAGCATCAAAAGTTGTGGCATTTGGTGAAGTTGAGATTTTAGCTTTCTGAAGTGCTTATCTGAGTGAAATAAGCATGTTCGTCAAAACAACATCAAAAGTTGAGTCATTTGGTGAAGCTGAGATTTTGATCTGCTGAAGTGATGTAATGAAATAAGCATGTCATTCAAATCAAGATCAAAAATTAACCTTTTTGGTGAGGTGCGATATTTGTCTTCTGAAGTGCTTATCAGAGTTAAATAAGCATGTTAGTCAAAACAGCATCAACATTGAAGTCATTTGGTGAATTTGAGATTTTGATCTTCTGAAGTGCTGAACTCGCTGAAATAAGCATGTTAGTCAAACGAACATAAAAAAATTGTGTCATTTGATGAAGTTGAGATTTTGATCTTCTGAAGTGCCTAATTCGCTGAAATAAGCATTTTAGTCTAACCAGAATCATAAATCAAGTCATTTGGTGAAGTTCAGATTTTTGGCTTCTGAGGTGCTTAAATCGCTGAAATAAGCATTTTAATGTTAACAGCATCAAAAGTTAGGTCTTCTGGTGAAGTTGAGATTTTAGTCTTCTGATATGCTTATCTCGCTGAAATAAGCACGTTAGTCAAAACAATATCAAA
>NW_025971572.1:1328-10531 GCF_021869965.1 Rhincodon typus
GAAGAGCTTAACTCGCTGAAATAAGCATTTTAAACGAAGCAGCATCAAAAGTTGTGTCATTTGGTGAAGTTGAAATTTTAGCCTTCTGAAGTGCTAACCTCACTGAAATAAGCATGTTAGTCAAAACAACATCAAAAGTTGAGTCATGAGGTGAAGTTGAGATTGTCTCCTTCTGAAGTTCTCACCTCATGAAATAAGCATGTCATTCAAGCCAACATCAAAAACTAACATTTTTGGTGAAGTGAGATATTGTTCTTCTGAAGTGCTTATCCACGCGAAATAAGCATGGTAGTCAAAACAACAACAAAAATTATGTCAGATGGTGAAGATGAGATTTTTGATTTCGGAAGTGCTTATCTGACTGAAATAAGCATTTTAGTCCAACCCGCGACCAAAGTTGGGTCCTTTGGTGAAGTTGAGATTTTTTACTTCAGAAGTGCTATCTCACTCAAATGATCATGCTCGTCAAACAAACGTCAAAACTTGAGTCATATGGTGAAGTTCAGATTTTGGTCTTCTGAAGTGCTTATCTCACTGGAATAAACATCCTAATCAAAACAGCATCGAAACTTGAGTCATTTGGTGATGTTCAGATTTTGGTCTTCTAAAGTGTTTGTCTCAGTGAAATATGCATATTGGTCAAAAGAGCATCAACATTGAAGTCATTTGGTGAAGTTGAGTTTTTTGGTCTTCTGAAGTGCTTATCACACTGAAATAAACATTTTAGTCAAATGAGCATCAAATGTTATGGTGTTTGGTGAAGTTGAGATTTTAGTCTTCCGAAGTGCTGAACTCGCTGAAATAATCATGTTAGTAAAACGAACATAAAAAAATTGTGTCATTTGATGAAGTCAGATTTTAATCTTCTGAAGAGCTTAACTCTCAGAAATAAGCATTTTAGTCAAAACGGCTTCAAAAGTTGAGTGTCTTGGTGAAATTGAGATTTTGGTCTTCTGATATGCTTATCTCGCTGAAATAAGCACGTCAGTCTAAACAACATCAAAAGTTGAATCATTGGGTGAAGATGAGATTTTGATCTTCTGAAGTGCTTAACTCGCTGAAACAAGCATTTTAATCAAACGAATATAAAAATTTCTGTCATTTGATGAAGTTCAGATATTAATCATCTGAAGAGTTTAACTTGCAGAAATAAGCATTTTAGTCTGACCAGAATCAAAAATCATGTTATTTGGCGAAGTTCAGATTTTTCGCTTCTCTGGTGCTTAACTCGCTGAAATAAGCATTTTAATTCAACCAGCATCAAAAGTTAGGTCATCTGGTGCAGGTGAGATTTTCGTCTTCTGATATGCTTATCTCGCTGAAATAAGCACGTTTGTCAAACCAACATCAAAACTTGAGTCATTTGGTGAAGTTCAGATTTTGGTCTATTGAAGAGAGCTTAACTCGCTGAAATGAGCATTTCATTCCAACCAGCATCAAAAGTTGAGACATTTGGTGAAGTTGAGGCTTTAGCCTTCTGAAGTGCTAAAATCGCTGAAAGAAGCATGTTAGTCAAACCAACATGAAAACTTGAGTCAGTTAGTGAAGTTCAGATTTTGGTTTTCTGAAGTGCTTGTCTCAGTGAAATCAGCAGGTTATTCAAAACAGCATTTAAAATTAATTCAGTTGGTGAACATGAGCTTTTTGACTTCTGAAGTGCTTATCTCACTCAAGTAAGCATGTTAATCTAACCAACATCAAAACTTGAGTCATTTGGTGAAGTTCTTATTTTGGCCTTCTGAAGTGCTTATCTCACTCAAATATGCATGTCACTCGAAACAACATCCAAAGTTGAGTCATTTGGTGATTTCGAGATTCTTCACTTCTGAAGTGATTATTACACTGGAAGAAGCCTGTTAGTCAATCCAACATCAAAATTTGAGTCATTTTGGGAAGTTCAGATTTTGGTCTTCTGCTATGCTTGTCACGCTGAAATAAAGATGTTACTCAAAACAACATCAAATGTTGAGTCATTTGGTGAAGTCGCGATTTCTGACTATTGATGTCCTTAAATCACTCAAATAAGCGTGTTTGTCAAAACAACATTAATAATTGGGTCATTTGGTGGATTTCAGATTTTAGTCTTCTCATGTGCTTTACTCACTGAAATAAGCATTTTAGTATAACCAGCATTAAAAAATCAAAGTCATTTGATGAAGTTGAGATTTTTGACTTCTGTAGAGCTCAACTCAATGAAATAAGCATTTTTTGACCAACCAGCATCAAAAGATATGCCCGTTGGTGAAGTTGAGATTTTAGTCTTCGGATATGCTTATGTCGCTGAAATAAGCACGTTAGTCAAAAGATCATCAAAAGTTGAGTCATTTGGTGAAGTTGAGATTTTTGATTTCTGAAGTGTTTATCTCACTGAAATAAGTATGTTCCTCTAACCAACATCAAAACTTCACTCATTTGGTGAAGTTAAGATTTTGGCCTACTGAACACCTTAACTAGCTGAAATAAGCATTTTATTCCAACCAACATCAAAACTTGAGTCATTTGGTGAAGTTCAGATTTTAGCCTTCTGAAGTGCTTAAATCGCTGAAATAAGCATGTTAGTCAAACTATCATCAAAACTTGAGTCATTTGGTGAAGTTCAGATTTTGGTTTTCTGAAGTGCTTATCTCACTGAAATAAGCATGTTAGTCAAAACAGCTTTAAAAATTAAGTTATATCGTGAAGGTGAGATTTTTGACTTCTGAAGTGCTTATCTCACTCAAATAAGCATGATCGTCGAACCAACATCAAAACTTGGGTCATTTGTTGAAATTCAGATTTTGGTCTTCTGAAGTGCTTGTCTGAGTGAAATAAGCCTGTTAGTCAAAACAGCATAAAAAATAAAGTCATTTGGTGAATTTGAGATTTTTGACTTCTGAAGTGCTTATCTCACTGAAATAAGCATTTAAGTCATACCAGCATCAAAAGTTGAATGTTTTGGTGAAGTTGCGCTTCTGGTCTTCTGATATGCTTACCTAACTGAAAAAAACACTTCTGTCAAAACAGCATCAAAAATTGAATCATTTTTTGAAGTTCAGATTTATGTCTACTGAAGTGCTAAAGACGCTGAAGTAAACATTTTAATCCAACCAGCATCAAAAATTAAGCCATTTGGTGAAGTTGAGATTTTTGCCTCAAAAAGTTCTTATCTCACTCAAATATGCATGTTAGTCAAAACAACATAAAAAGTTGAGTCATTTGGTGAAGGCGAGATTCTTCACTTCTAAAGTGCTTATTTCACTGGAGGAAGCCTGTTAGTCAATCCAACATCAAAATTTGAGTAAATTAGAGAAGTTCAGATTTTGGTCTTCTGAAGTGCTTTTCTCACTGAAATAAGCATGTCGTCAAAACAGCATAAAAAGTTGAGTGTCTTGTTTTTTTTTTGAGATTTTGGTCTTCTGCTATGCTTTTCTCACTGAAATAAGCACGTTAGTCAAAACAACATCAAAAGTTGTGTCATTTGGTGAAGTTGAGATTTTGATCTTCTGAAGTGCTTATCTCAATGAAAGAGAACATAGAACATCGAACATTACAGCGCAGTACAGGCCCTTCGGCCCTCGATGTTGCGCCGACCTGTGAAACCAATCTGAAGCCCATCTAACCGACACTATTCCATTATCATCCACATGTTTATCCAATGACCATTTAAATGCACTTAAAGTTGGCGAGTCAACTATTTTTGCAGGCAAGGCGTTCCACGCCCTTACTATTGGCTGACTAAAGAACCTACCTCTGACATCTGTCCTACGTCTATCACCCCTCAATTTAAAGCTATGTCCCCTCGTGCTAGCCATCACCATCCGAGGAAAAAGGCTCCCACTGTCCACCCTATCAAATCCTCTGATCATCTTGTATGTTTCTATCAAGTCACCTCTTAACCTTCTTCTCTCTAACGAAAACAGTTTCAAGACCCTCAGCCTTTCCTCATAAGACCTTCCCCCCATACCAGGCAACATCCTGGTAAATCTCCTCTGCACCCTTTCCAATGCTTCCACATCCTTCCTATAATGCGGTGACCAGAACTGTACGCAGTACTCCAAGTGCGGCCGCACCAGAGTTTTGTACAGCTGCAACATGACCTCATGGCTCCGAAACTCAATCCCTCTACCAATAAAACCTAACATACTGTACGCCTTCTTAACAACGCTATCAACCTGGGTGGCAACTTTCAATGATCTATGCACATGGACACCGAGATCTTTCTACTCATCCACACTACCAAGAATCTTACCATAAGCCCCGTACTCTGTATTCCTGTTAATCCTTCCAAAGTGAATCACCTCACACTTTTCCGCATTAAACTCCATTTGCGACCTCTCAGCCTAGCTCTGCAGCTTATCTATGTCCCTTTGTAACCTGCAACATTCTTCCACACTATCCACAACTCCACCAACTTTGGTGTCATCCGCAAATTTACTAACCCATCCTTCTACGCCCTCATCCAGGTCATTTATAAAAATGACAAACAGCAGTGGCCCCAAAACAGATCCTTGAGGTACACCAGTAAGCATGTCATAAAAACCATCATCAAAAACTAACTCATTTGGTGAAGTTCAGATATTGGTCTTCTCATGTGCTTTTCTGAGTGAAATAACCATGTTAGTCAAAACAGCTTCAAAAATAAAGTCACTTGTTGACGTTGAGATTTTTGACATCTGAAGTGCTAAAATCGCTGAAATAAGCATGTTAATCAAACCAACATAAAAACATGAGTCATTTAGTGAAGTTCAGATTTTGGTTTTCTGAAGTGCTTATCTCACTGAAATAAGCATGTCAGTGAAAACAGCATTAAAAATTAATTCATTGTGTGAACTTGAGGTTTTTGACTTCTGAAGTGCTTATCTCACTCAAGTAAGCATGTTAGTCTAACCAACATCAAAATTTGAGTCATTTGGTAAAGTTCTTATTTTGGCCTTCTGAAATGCTTATCTCACTCAAATATGCTTGTTACTCAAAACAACATCAAAAGTTGAGTCATTTGGTGATTTCGAGATTCTTCACTTCTGAAGTGTTGATTTCACTGGTAGAAGCTTGTTATTCAATGCAAAATGAAAATTTGAGTCATTTTGTGAAGTTCAGATTTTGGTCTTCTGAAGTGCTTATCTCCCTGAAATAAGCATGGTATTCAAAACAACAGCAAATGTTGAGTCATTTGGTGAAGTCGAGATTTTTGACTTGTGAAGTCCTCATTTCACTCAAATAAGCATGTTAGTCAAAACAACATTAATAATTGGATCATTTGGCAAATTTCAGATTTTAGACTTCTCAAGTGCTTTACTCACTGAAATAAGCATTTTAGTCTAACCAGCATTAAAAATCAAAGTCATTTGATGAAGTTGAGATTTTTGACGTCTGCAGAGCTCATCTCAATGAAATAAGCATTTTTTGACAAACCAGCATCAAAACTTCAGTCATTTGATGAAGTTCAGATTTTGGTCTACTCAAGACCTTAACTCGCTGAAATAAGCATGTTCGTCAAACCATCATCAAAGCGTGCGTCATTTGGTGAAGTTCAGACTTTGGTTATCTGAAGTGCTGATCTCACTTAAATAAGCATGTTAGTCAAAGCAGCATTAAAAATTAAGTAATTTGGTGAAGTTGAGATTTTTGACTTCTGAAGTGCTTATCTCACTGAAATAAGCATTTTAGTCATACCAGCATGAAAAGTTGAATGTTTTGGTGAAGTTGCGCTTCTGGTCTTCTGATATGCTTATCTCACTGAAATAAACACTTTAGTTAAAACAACATAAAAAATTGAGTCATTTCGTGAAGTTCAGATTTATGTCTACTGAAGTGCTTAACTCGCTGAAATAAGCATTTTAATCCAACCAGCATCAAAAATCAAGTCATTTGGTGAAGTTGAGATTTTTGCCTTCGGAACTGCTGATCTCACTCAAATATGCAAGTTACCCAAAACAACATCAAAATTTAAGGCATTTGGTGCAGTTGAGATCTTAATCTTCTGGTGTGCTTATCTCAAAGAAATCAACACGTCATTCAATCCAACAACAAAAACCAACTCATTTGGTGAAGTTGACGTTTTTGAATTCTGAAGTGCTTGTCTCTCTCAAATAAGCATGTTAGTCAAACAAACATCGAAACTTGAGTCATTTTGTGAAATTCCGATTTTGGCCTTCTGAAGTGCTTATCTCGCTGAAATAAGAATTTTAATTCAACCAGCATCAAAAATTATGTCATTTGGTGAAGTTGAGATTTTGCCTTCTGAAGTGCTTATCTCACTCAAATAAGCATGTTCGTCAAAACAACATCTAAAGTTGAGTCATTTGGTGAAGTTGAGATTTTTGACTTCTGAAGTGTTTGTCACACTCAAATAAGCATGTTAGTCAAACCAACATCAAAACTTGAGTCATTTGCTGAAGTTCAGATTTTGGTCTTCTCAAGTGCTTCAGTCACTGGAATAAGCATTTTTGTCTAACCAGCATTAAAAGTTATGTCATTTGGTAACGTTGTGACGTTTTTTTCCTTCTGAACTGCTTAACTCGCTGACATAAGCATGTTATTCAAAACAACATCAAAAGTTGAGTCATTTGGTGCAGTTGAGATTTTTAAATTCTGAAGTGCTTATCTCACTCAAATAAGCATGTTAGTCAAAACCACATTAAAAATTGAGTCATTTGGGGAATTTCAGATTTTAGTCTTCTCAAGTGCTTAACTCACTGAAATAACCATTTTTGTTAAACCAGCATCAAAAATCAAGTCATTTCATGGAGTTGAGATTTTTGACCGCTGTAGTGCTCATCTCACTGAAATAAGCATTTTAGTCAAACCAGCAACAAAAGTTATGCCCTTTGGTGAAGTTGAGATTTTATTCTTCTGATATGCTTATCTCGCTGAAATAAGCACGTTAGTCAAAACAACATCAAAAGTTAAGTCATTTCGTGAAGTTGAGATTTTTGACTTCTGAAATGCTTCCCTCAATCAAACAATCATGTTAGTCAAACCATCATCAAAACTACAGTCATTTGGTGAAGTTCAGGTTTTGGTTTTCTGTCGAGCTGAACTCGCTGAAATAAGTATTTTAAACCAACCAGCATCAAAAGCTGGGTCATTTGGTGAAGTTGAAATTTTAGTCTTCTGAAGTGCTTAACTCGCTGAAATAAGCATGTTCGTCAAAACAACATCAAAAGTTGAGTCATTTGGTGAAGTTGAGATTTTGATCTTCTGAAGTGCTTACCTCATGAAATAAGTCCGTCATTCAAACCAACATCAAAAACTAACTCTTTTGGGGAAGTGAGATATTTGTCTTCTGAAGTGCTTGTCTGAGTGAAATAAGCATGTCAGTCAAAACAGCATCAAAAATTAAGTCAGATGGTGAAGTTGAGATTTTTGATTTTTGAAGTGCTTATCTCACTGAAATGTGCATTTTAGTCCAACCAGCGTTCCGAGTTAGGTCCTTCGGTGAAGTTGAGATTTTTGACTTCTGAAGTGCTTGTCTCACTCAAATAATCATGTTAGTCAAACCAACGTCAAAACTTGAGTCATTTGGTGAAGTTCAGATTTTGGTTTTCTGAAGTGCTTACCGAACTGAAATAAGCATTTAATCACATCAGCATCAAAAGTTAGGTCCTTTGCTGAAGTTGATATTTCAGTCATCTCATATGCTTATCTCGCTGAAATAAGCATTTTAGTCACACTAGCATCAAAAGTTGAGTCTCTTGGTGAAATTGAGATTTTGATCTTCTGATATGCTTATCTCGATGAAATAAGCACGTCAGTCAAAACAACATCAAAAGTTGAGTCATTCGGTGAAGTTGAGACTTTGATCTTCTGAAGTGCTTAACTCGCTGAAATAAGCATGTTCGTCAAACTAACATCAATAATTGAGTCATTTGGAGAAGTTCAGATTTTGGTCTTCTGAAGTGCTTATCTCGCTGAAATAAGCATTTTAAACCAACCAGCATCAAAAATTATGTAATTTGGTGAAGGTGAGATATTTGACTTCTGAAGTGCTTATCTCACTGGAATAAGCATGTCAGTCAAAATAGCATGAAAAATTAAGTCATTTGGTGAAGTTGAGATTTTTGACTTCTGAGGTGCTTATCTGACTCAAATAAGCATATTAGTCTAACCAACATCAAAACTTGAGTCATTTGGTTAAGTTCAGATTTTGGACTTCTGAAGTGCTTATCTCAGTGCCGTAAGCATGTTTGTCAAAACAGCATCAACATTGAAGTCATTTGGTGAAGTTGAGATTTTATTGTCTCATATGCTTATCTCGCTGAAATAAGCATTTTACTCAAACCAGCATGAAAAGGTTGAGTGTCTTGGTGAAATTGAGATTTTGGTCTTCTGAAGTGCTTAACTCGCTAAAATAAGCATTTTAGTCAAACGAACATGAAAATTGTGTCATTTGATGAAGTTCAGATTCTTCACTTCTGAAGTGTTTAACTCGCAGAAATAAGCATTTCCGTCTCACCTGAATCAAAAATCAAGTCATTTGGTGAAGTTCAGATTTTTCGCTTCTGTGGTGCTTAACTCGCTGAAGTAAGCATTTTAATAAAACCAGCATCAAAAGTTAGGTCATCTGGTGCAGGTGAGATTTTAGTCTTCTGATATGCTTATCTCGTTGACATAAGCACGTCAGTCAAAACAACATCAAAAGTTGTGTCATTTGGTGAAGTTGAGATTATTGATTTCTGAAGTGCCTATCTGACTGAAATAAGCATGTTCGTCAAACCAACATCAAAACTTGAGTCAGGTGGTGAAGTTCAGATTTTGGTCTACTGAAGAGCTTAACTCGCTGAAATAAGAATTTTATTCCATCCAGCGTCAAAAGTTGATTCATTTGATGAAGTTGAGTTTTTGATCTTCTGAAGTGCTTACCTCGCAGATATTAGCATTTTAGTCCAACCAGAATCATAAATCAAGTCATTTGGTGAGTTTCAGATTTTTGACTTCTGAAGTGCTTATCTCCGTGCAATAAGCATGTTTGTCGAAACAGCATCAACATTGAAGTCATTTGGTGAAGTTGAGATTTTAGACTTCCGAAGTGCTTATCTCTCTGAAATAAGCATTTCAGTGAAATCAGCATTAAAAGTTGGGTCCTTTGGTGAAGTTGAGATTTTTGACTTCACATATGCTTATCTCGTTGAAAGCATTTAGTCAAACCAGCATCAAAGGTTGAGTGTCTTGGTGAAATTGAGATTTTGGTCTTCTGAAATGCTTATCTTGATGAAATAAGCACG
>NW_025971573.1:0-10530 GCF_021869965.1 Rhincodon typus
CATCATCCTCCGACACTTCCGCCATCTGCAATCTGACCCCACCACCAAAGACATTTTTCCCTCCCCACCCTTATCTACTTTCCAGAGGGACCACTCTCTGCGTGACTCCCTTATCCGCTCCACACTCCCCTCCAACCCTACCACACCCAGCACTTTTCCCTGCAACCGCAGGAAGTGCTACACCTGCCCCTACACCTCCCCCCTCACCCCCATCCCAGGCCCCAAAAAGACTTTCCACATCAAGCAGATGTTCACCTGCACATCTGCTAATGTGGTATACTGCATCCGCTGTTCCCGTTGTGGCCTCCTCTACATCGGGGAAACCAAGCGGAGGCTTGGGGATCGCTTTGCAGAACACCTACGCTCGGTTCGCACTAAACAACTGCACCTCCCAGTCACGAACCATTTCAACTCTCCCTCCCATTCCTCAGACGACATGTCCATCCTGGGCCTCCTGCAGTGCCACAACGATGCCACCCGAAGGTTGCAGGAACAGCAACTCATATTCCGCTTGGGAACCCTGCAGCCCAATGGTATCAATGTGGGCTTCACAAGCTTCAAAATCTCCCCTCCCCCTACCGCATCCCAAAACTAGCCCAGCTCGTCCCCGCCTCCCTAACCTGTCCTTCCACCCACCTATCCCCTCCTCCCACCTCAAGCCCCACCCCCATCTCCTACCTACTATCCTCATCCCGCCCTCTTGACCTATCCGTCCTTCCTGGGCTGACCTATCTCCTCCCTAACTCCCCACCTACACTCACCTTTACTTGCTCCATTCCCGCCTCTTTGACCTGTCTGTCCCCTCTCCACCTATCTTTTCCTCTATCCATCTTCTATCCGCCTCCCCCTCTCTCCCTATTTATCTCAGAACCCCCTTCCACTCCCCCATTTCTGAAGAAGGGTCTAGGCCCGAAACATCAGCCTTCCTGCCCCTCTGATGCTGCTTGGCCTGCTGTGTTCATCCAGCTCTACACCTTGTTATCTCAGATTCTCCAGCATCTGCAGTTCCTACTATCTCTGAGTAATGCAAAGGCCTGGATTAAATGATCCAGATACAGGAAATCAAATTCATTTCAAAGACTGGCAAAATTAATTTCTGCTAAATAACTAACGCAGTGTGATTTGGACAGGCTGAGTGAGTGGGTAAATACATGGCAGATGCAATATAATGTGGATGAATGTGATGTTAACCACTCTGGTAGCAAAAATAGGAAGGCAGATTACTATTTAAATAGTGAGAAATCGAGAGAGAGGAATGCTCAATTCCTGGGTGACCTCATGCACCAGTCACAGAAAGAAGGCACACAGGTGTAGCAGGCAATAAAGAAGACAAACTGTCTATTGGCTTTCATAGTGAGAGGATTTGAGTACATGAACAAGGATGTCTTACTGTAAGTATACAGAGCATTGTTGAGGCCACATCTGGACTATTGTGCAGTTTTGGTTCCCTTATCTGAGGAAGGATGTTCTTGCTCGAGAGGGAATCCAGCGAAATTGATTCCTGGGATGGTAGGGCTAACATATAAAGAGAGATTAAGTCTGCTAGAATTGTAACCACTAAAGTTTAAAAGCATGAAGGGAAATCTCATAGTAACTTATAACCTTTTAACAGGACTAGACAGATTAGATGCAAGAAAGATGTTCCTAAAGTTGGGACAGTCCAGAACCAGGAGTCCTAGTTTAACGATTAGGGTTAAACATTTTAGGATTGACATGAAGATAAATTTATTCACCCAGAGAGTGGTGAACCCGTGGACTTCATTACACAGAAAGTGGTTGAGGCCAAAACATTATGTGTTTTTGAGAAGGAGGCAGATATAGCTCCTGTAGTTAAAGGGGTCAAGGATATGTTGGGAGAGCAGAATTAAGGTATTAAGCTCAATGATCAGTCATGGTCATATTTAATGGTGGAGCAGGCTTGAGGGATAGAATGGCATGCTCTTGATGATATCTTCTATGTTTCTATATTTCCTCGTCAAAGCTCATGCTGAATTTAATATTTTTTTACCTAAATGTCATTTATTATATCTTTTATAATAGACATTGACATTTTACTTCTCCTTATGTTGGGTTAACTGATCTGTAATTCCTAGTTATCTCCCTCCCGCCTTTTTTTTTCAAGTAGTAGTGCTACATTTGCCACTCTCTAGTCTACCAGAAATCTTTCAGACTTTACAGAATTTTGGAGATGTCAACGAATTGTAAAAAATACATATTTTTATTTCCTTTTTTTTCAAACTGTGGACAAAAAGGAAGATACTGCTTTAAACCAAGGAGACCATTTAAGGAGATGGCTGCAGCTTTAAAAATCATGGTTATTGGAGCATATTTCAGTTGTATATAGTTTTGCCCTTTCCTGGAACTATTAAAGCAAAGGCAGACAGAATGGAACTAACGCATTATGAACCAAGGGAGAACTGCTCAGCAAGAACATTTTAGTTGGCCCCTGACCAGGCTTATGAGGGGACAGTGCAGCAAAAAAAATCTATCCTGCATAGAGAAAGCATCTATTTCTCTCATGTTTAGAGATGTACCAGAAAGTCTCCAGTAACAACCAGCTAACTTCCTGTCACATTTGTAGTATTCCCTCTGCCAAATTCCTGTTGAAGAACGAATTAAAAACCTTAAGAGATATTTAAAGGATGAATCCTCAACTGGTGAATGAAAGACTGAGTATCAATTTAAAAACAGCCTTGTGTCACCAATAAAGAACCAAAGGGAAGCAAAATAATACAATGCAAACTAGGTGCTGTTGAACTGTTTCCCTGATTTTGTTTTCCTTCTTCTAAACTTAACATGTGAAGGGGGTGGGCTTTTAATAAGAGATAGATAAATGCTGGCAATTTCCTTTCTTGCCATTAATTAAAGACAATTTGTTCAAAAGTTATTTTCTTGTTAAGTACATGAATTTGATATGTACATTCTTTTAACCTGTATTAGATAATTAGATAAACTTGGGCAAGTTGGTGTTTTAAACATTTTTTTTCATTTATTGAGACTTGGGGAACAGTGGGTCTTGGTTTAGATGTGTGCCATCTCCAGTGGGTTATGACATAATGCATCTATTAGTTCCACGGTCACTTCTTTCAATACCTGCTGATATAAATTAGTACTGAGGATTTATTTAGTGTTTTTGTTTACGAATATTATTCTCTTTTAATTCCTCATTTTCAATGGACTCTTGCCTCTCTATCTTGAATAACAGTGCAGGCTTAACATCTGTATGTTTTACTACTGCACCTATTTCTTATATTCTTACGTTCATCGAAACTTTATTTGGTCTGTGCTATTTGCCTGAATTATTCATAAGGGGAGCACATTCCATTCTCTGAGCAAAGAGCTCCCAGATGCAGTCTTTACAATTAGAAAATCCTATGAATAGGAATTTTACCAAAGGTAGGGCAAACATCATTCCACTTCCCACACAATCCCCCCCAAAACATCCTACATTCCCACACCACTTTCCCTCCCCATCCCACCAAATATCTACAACATGTGGGGAGGCTACCAGTTTCATGGAGATAGACTCCCTGTAGTCTCTCACATGGCATTAGACCTAAAGACTTAAAGGACCAAAGAGAAGACTGTGGGTAGAGAAAGAAATACCCTTGGTCCTAACAATAATCCTAAAGGCATTTTGCTTTTCACTCTGGGACTTGTGATTTCTTTTTAAATTACCCTTCTTTGAGGTTCACAACGTTTCTTGCCTGCCTGAGCGGTATCTACCTCTTTCTAGTAAGCTGGCAGTGGAGTAGGGCTTCTGAGCTTGGGGCTGTCTGCTCCATACGCTTTTCCTTTCATTTCTTTCAATTTTTTCTCTCTTTTCTCTTTCACCTCTTTTTTTTTAAAACTTACTTCTTGTTGAAGAGCTTGGTCACAGCTACAGCATCAACTCAGCGAGCGGGCCCAGCAGCACAGATATGCTAGGCCCAGCTGGGTAGACTCGTGGTGGCGGCATTCGAGGCTAGTTTGGGTTCCTGGCGGCTCCTGCATTGCCGAGGCAGTCCTAGCGCTGACTAATGGCTGCCACAGCGGAGGCGAGTTTGGGTTCCCGGCGGCATCTGTGTCCAGCTCAGACTCACAGAAGTGGCGGCAGAGCCAGGTTTGGGCCCAGTACATCAGCGACTGCTGCATTGGTGAGGTGGGCCCAGAGCAGACTCATGGCGGCAGAGGAGGTTGTATCAGTGCAGTACATGACAGTATCACAGGCATCTGCATTGGCGAGGTCCATCGAAGACTCGCAGTGGTGAGGGTGTCAGTGGAGGCAAGATGGCGCGGAAGAGAAACTTGTGCCTGGCCATCAGTCCCATAGTCCATGATGGAGCATTAACAAGAAGGACTATAGAGGTTCTTGAGTAGATTTGCTGTGGTTGGCTCGTTTGCCGAGCTGGTTCGTTGTTGCACAGACACTTCATTACCCTGCTGGGTAACATCATCAGTGCAGCCTCTGATGAAGCACTGGCATTTAAACTCTGGGGTCCGTTGGAATTGGTTACCTCATTTCCTGTTTTTCTTCAGAGTGGTGCAAATATAGGATCTAATTCTATGTGTTTATTGATAGCCTTCTTGGTGAAGAACCATCTTTTTATTGCTAGTTGGAGTTCATGTACTCTTGTGGCCTGTTTCCTTCTTGTCTGTCCAATGTAATGTTTATCACTGTCAGTAAAGGACTGTAAAGTTGAACACTTTATTTTCAATTTCATTTTTCTGTCTTTATATTCCATGTTTTGGTTTATTTTGCAGTGTTTTAAGTTGGCACCAGAGACTGGCAACACTTTCGAACATTTTTCACTATATTTTGTAACAAAATACACGTGACAATAAATAATTCAAATCAAATCAGCAGAAGTCTTTTGAGTTGCCAGCCTACTGATAACAACGGAAGCACTAGGAACTCACCCACCAATACTGAGGCTCCAAAACTCATGGTAAAATTCAGACTTTTGTAATCAATTAATGCATAACTAAAGCACTGTGAAGAAAAGTTGCAAGGATAAATGTGGTGAAGATACTCCACTATGTCTATTTTATTTCCAGTGAATAAAACATTTTCTCATAGTTAAAATTCCTCGCTTCAGAAGGGAGTCTACATCAATAAGATTATCTGCTCGGTCTGCACTTTCTGATGAATCCACATATGCAGTTCTTTATCTTTTGCACCTTCTGATGCCTGACTGATCATGATGCATACCTCAAATTTTAGAATAAAGGAAGAGATAAGGGACTGTCAAACTCAAAACTTCAGAGGATGAGTCATTGAATTGCAAGACCTTTGATTTACCAGGCAAAAGATCAGTCAAAAAGACAGCTAATGCTGGGAAAATCTGAACGATGAAATAGATGGTCCATTTCAATCTGTGAGAATGATCCTGTCATACTAAAGAATGCAAGGGCACCACAAGTTCATAACCACCCAAGGAGATTCAGAACTAAAATTGGCAGTGCCAACTATTCAAAAACTTCAGAGAGGACTGAAATGAAGCTGAAACAATACCTCTACTATTTAAAATGAACCCATTTATTGATACAATTACAACACCTTACAATAATGTATAACAAAATAAAACTCCCACACAAATGCCTTCTGTATTAAAAATAGTTCCTATTTTACTCCTGTTTAGCTGTCCTGCTACCACTGTCTAAAACTATATGACTGTGAAGCTGCTGATGTTGTACCAGGTTTTGCAATTAATCATACAGGCACTTTGAAACGAAAGCATATTAAAGTATGCACACTAGATGCAAACGATGTACTATAATACTGACTGCCACCAAGCAATTATTAGCAGTTTGAAGGCAGGAGCTGCATTAAAAATCTCTGCTGAATCTTGATAGGTTTTGATATGATGAAAATCTTGAAAGGAGCCTTCCTTAATGTAACTAAACTGCAGTATATCAATGTCATATAAATGTCGTTGAAAATATTAAGCACCAGGGCTTGATGGGATCTATCTCAGTACTGAGAGAGGCAAGTAGGGAAATTGTTGGGGCCTTGACAGAGATCTTTAGCCACAGGTGTGGTCCCAGAAGACTGGAGAACAGTCAATGTTGTTCTATTGTTTAAGAAGTTCAACAGGGGTAATACAGGAAATTATAGGCTGGTGAGCCTTACATCAGTGGTAAGGAAATTATTGGGCATGTTTCTTAGGGGCAGGATTTACATACATTTGGAAAAGAATGGACTTATTAAGGATAGTCAGCATTGCTTTATGCAGAGGAGGTCTTGTCTCACAAATTTGATTGTTTTGCGGAAATGATGAAGATTATTGATGAGGATAGGCAGTGGATGTTGTGTACATAGACTTTGCTATATTTGACAAGTCCGTCATGTAGGCTGGTCCAGAAAATTAAGTCACATGGGATTTACAGTGAGTTGTCAAATTGTATACAAAATTGCTTCGGTCATAGAAGATGGAAAGTAGTTGTGGAGGGATATGTTTCTGGAGGTCTATGACCAGTGATGTTCTGCAAGGATCAGTGCTGGAACATCTGACTTTTGCAATATATACAAATGATTTGGGTGAAAATGTAGGTGGTATAATTAGTAATTTTGCAGATGTCATGAAAATTGGTGGAGTTGTGGATAGTGAAGAAGTTTGTCAAGGGATATAACAAGGTATAAACCAGTTGGAGAGTTGGATGGAGACAAGACAAATGGAGTTTAATCTGGAGAAGTGTGAGATGATGCATTTTTGGAAGTCAAATGCAAGAGGAATGTACATAATAAATGGCAGGATTTAGGAGCTTTGATATACAGAGGAATTTTGGGATGTGAGTCAATAGCTCCCTGAAAGTGGCAATGTAAGTGGATAAGGTGGTAAAGAAGGTACACGTGTGATTGCTTTCATCGGTTGGGGCATTGAGAATAAAGTTGGCAAATCATGTTGCAACTGTATAAAACTTTAGTTAGGCTGCATTTGAAGTGCTGTTTGCAGTTCTGGTTGTCACACTATGGGGAGAATGTGGAGCCTTTGGAGAGGGTGCAGAAGAGGTTTAGCCCAATGTTTCCTGGTTGGAGTGTATTGGCTATAAGGAGAGGCGTTCAAACTTGGATCCTGTAGAATGTGGGAGGTAAGGGTCACCACTAGCGTCCCCACTGACTTCATCTGCGGGAAGTGCACCCAACTCCAGCTCCTCAGAAACCGTGTTAGGGAACTGGAGCTGGAGCTGGATGAACTTCGGATCATTCGGGAAGCTGAGGGGGTAATTGAGAGGAGTTACAGGGAGGTAGTCATACCTCACGTACAGGAAAAAAGTAGATGGGTTACAGTCAGGGGACGGAAAGGGAACAGTCAGACAGTGCAGAGATCCCCTGTGGCCGTTCCCCTCAAAAACAAGTATACCGTTTTGGATACTTTTGGGGGGGAACGACTTACCAGGGGTTAGCCATGGGGTACAGGTCTCTGGCACAGAGTCTGTCCCTGTTGCTGAGAAGGGAAGGGGGGAGAGGAGGAGAGCATTAGTCATTGGGGACTCCATAGTTAGGGGGACAGATAGGAGATTCTGTGGGAACGAGAGAGACTCGCGGTTGGTGTGTTGCCTCCCAGGTGCCAGGGTCCGTGATGTCTCAGATCGTGTTTTCGGGATCCTTAAGGGGGAGAGGGAGCAGCCCCAAGTCGTGGTCCACATAGGCACCAATGACATGGGTAGGAAAAGGGATGAGGACATAAGGCAGAAATTCAGGGAGCTAGGGTGGAAGCTCAGAGCTAGAACAAACAGAGTTGTTATCTCTGGTTTGTTACCCGTGCCACGTGCTAGCGAGGCGAGGATTAGGGAGAGAGAGCAGTTGAACACGTGGCTACAGGGATGGTGCAGGAGGGAGGGATTCAGATACCTGGATAATTGGGGCTCATTCTGGGGTAGGTGGACCTCTACAAACGAGATGGTCTACACCTGAACCAGAGGGGTACCAATATCCTGGGGGGGAAATTTGCTAATGCTATTCGGGAGGGTTTAAACTAATTCAACAGGGGGGTGGGAACCTGAATTGTAGCTCCAGTGTACAGGAGGTTGAGAGTAGTGAGGTCATAAATAAGGTTTCAAGGTCGCAGGAGTGTACCGGCAGGCAGGAAGGTGGTTTGAAGTGTGTCTACTTAAATGCCAGGAGCATCCGGAATAAGGTGGGTGAACTTGCAGCATGGGTTGGTACCTGGGACTTCGATGTTGTGGCCATTTCGGAGACATGGATAGAGCAAGGACAGGAATGGTTGTTGCAGGTTCCGGGGTTTAGATGTTTCAGTAAGATCAGGGAAGGTGGTAAAAGAGGGGGAGGTGTGGCATTGTTAGTCAAGGACAGTATTACGGTGGCAGAAAGGACGTTTGATGAGAACTCGTCTACTGAGGTAGTATGGGCTGAGGTTAGAACCAGGAAAGGAGAGGTCACCCTGTTGGGAGTTTTCTATAGGCCTCTGAAAAGTTCCAGAGATGTAGAGGAAAAGATTGCAAAGATGATTCTGGATAGGAGCGAAAGTAACAGGGTAGTTGTTATGGGGGACTTTAACTTTCCAAATATTGACTGGAAATGCCATAGTTTGAGTACTTTAGATGGGTCAGTTTTTGTCCAATGTGTGCAGGAGGGTTTCCTGGCACAGTATGTAGATAGGACAACAAGAGGCGAGGCCACATTGGATTTGGTACTGGGTAATGAACCAGACCAGGTGTTAGATTTGGTGGTAGGTGAGCACTTTGGTGATAGTGACCACAATTCGGTTACGTTTACTTTAGCGATGGAAAGGGATAGGTATATAACGCAGGGCAAGAGTTATAGCTGGGGGAAAGGCAATTATGAGGCGATTAGGCAAGATTTAGGATGCATCGGATGGAGAAGGAAACTGCAGGGGCTGGGCACAATTGAAATGTGGAGCTTGTTCAAGGAACAGCTACTGCGTGTCCTTGAGAAGTATGTACCTGTCAGCCAGGGAGGAAGTGGTCAAGCGAGGGAACCATGGTTTACTAAAGAAGTTAAATCTCTTATCAAGAGGAAGAAGGAGGCTTATGTAGAGATGAGGCGTGAAGGCTCAGTTAGGGCACTTGAGAGTTACAAGTTAGCCAGGAAGGACCTAAAGAGAGAGCTAAGAAGAGCCAGGAGGGGACATGAGAAGTCTTTAGCAGGTAGGATCAAGGAAAACCCTAAAGCTTTCTGTAGGTATGTCAGGAATAAAAGAATGACTAGAGTAAGATTAGGGCCGGTCAAGGACAGTAGTGGGAAGTTGTGCGTGGAGTCCGAAGAGATAGGAGAGGTGCTAAATGAATACTTTTCGTCAGTATTCACACAGGAAAAAGACAATGTTGTCGAGGAGAATACTGAGATACAGTCTATTAGACTAGACGGGATTGAGGTTCATAAGGAGGAGGTGTTAGCAATTCTGGAAGGTGTGAAAATAGATAAGCCCCCTGGGCCGGATGGGATTTATCCTAGGATTCTCTGGGAAGCTAGAGAGGAGATTGCAGAGCCTTTGGCTTTGATCTTTATGTCGTCATTGTCTTCAGGAATAGTGCCAGAAGACTGGAGACTAGCAAATGTTGTCCCCTTGTTCAAGAAGGGGAGTAGGGACAACTCTGGTAATTATAGACCAGTGAGCCTTACTTCGGTTGTGGGTAAAGTGTTGGAAAGGATTATAAGAGATAGGATTTATAATCATCTAGAAAGGAATAATTTGATTTGGGATAGTCAACACAGTTTTGTGAAGGGAAGGTCGTGCCTCACAAACCTTATTGAGTTCTTTGAGAAGGTGACCAAACAGGTGGATGAGGGTAAAGCGGTTGATGTGGTGTATATGGATTTCAGTAAAGCATTTGATAAGGTTCCCCATGGTAGGCTATTGCAGAAAATACGGAGGCATGGGATTGAGGGTGATTTAGCGGTTTGGATCAGAAATTGGCTAGCTGTAAGAAGACAGAGGGTGGTGGTTGATGGGAAATGTTCATCCTGGAGTTCAGTTACTAGTGGTGTACCTCAAGGATCTGTTTTGGGGCCACAGCTGTTTGTCATTTTTATAAATGACCTAGATGAGGGCGTAGAAGGATGGGTTAGTAAATTTGCGGATGACACCAAAGTCGGTGGAGTTGTGGATAGTGCGGAAGGATGTTGCAGGTTACAGACGGACATAGATAAGCTGCAGAGCTGGGCTGAGAGGTGGCAAATAGAGTTTAATGCGGAAAAGTGTGAGGTGATTCACTTTGGACGGAGTAACAGGAATACAGAGTACTGGGCTAATGGTAAGATTCTTGGTAGTGTGGATGAGCAGAGAGATCTCGGTGTCCATGTTCACAGATCACTGAAAGTTGCCACCCAGGTTGATAGCGTTGTTAATAAGGCGTACGGTATGTTAGGTTTTATTGGTAGAGGGATTGAGTTTCGGAGCCATGAGGTCATGTTGCAGCTGTACAAAACTCTGGTGCGGCTGCACTTGGAGTATTGCGTACAGTTCTGGTCACCGCATTATAGGAAGGATGTGGAAGCATTGGAAAGGGTGCAGAGGAGATTTACCAGGATGTTGCCTGGTATGGAGGGAAGGTCTTATGAGGAAA
>NW_025971574.1:0-10529 GCF_021869965.1 Rhincodon typus
TTCAGGCTGCGAAGCAGGTTTGCAGTGGAATTCTCCAGGGGCTGCGACTGGGACGTTTGTCGTTCCTGATAGATAATTAATTATCTTGATCGTGGTGTGCAGGGGACAATTTCCAAGTTTGCAGATGCCATTAAACTTGAGAATTGTAAATTGTGAGAAGAATAATGTGGAACTCCAAAAATGCACTGAAAAGTTGGTGGAGTGGGCAGATAGGTGGAAGATGAGGTACAATGCAGAGAAGTGTGAGGTGACGCGGTTTGTCTTTCAAGTGATTTTCCTAACAAAGTAAAAAAGGAGTATGGACGTGCACAGTTGAAATGATGGTAGCAGTACAGATGGAGAGAGCAATAAATAAAGCATACAGCCTTTGTTAATAGGGGTACAGAGTATACGAGTAAGAAGTTGATGATATTGAAATTCTGCTAGGCAAGTTAAATCTCAGCTGGAGTATTGTGCACAGTTGTGGCCTGCATATTATAGGAAAAAGGCAAATGCATTTATGTGCTGATTATTACTAGAATGGTTCCAGGTAGGAAAAGCTTCAGCTGTAAGAATAGATTGAAGAGTTCGGGACTGTTCTGTCTCAACAGCAGGCTGAGAGGAGATGGAATTGAGGTTTTTTGAAATCGTGCGTGTTCTAAACAGAGTAGATAGGGAGAAGATGTCCCTGCTCGTAGAAGAGCTTTATCATGCAGTGTGTAGTTAGGTTATGGAGTGCACTGCTGTAAATGTGATGAATGAGGTTCAATGGAGACGTACAGAGGGCATTGGATGAAAATGGTGTGCAGGTGATAGGCGGAAAAAGGATTTGCAAGAGATGATAGAGACAACTCAGTATGATGGGCCAAACGTCCTCCTTCCCCTTCTGTAATTTTGCGATCTGGTGTATCCAAAAATTACCTGAGATTTATTACAAACGCCAAGAAAACAGCACTGTTACTACTTAACTGTCTTTCAAAGGATTCCTTTGATTTCAAAATGGTTTTGTGGACTCTCCGAAGACAGATAACATCGGGTTTAAAATGACACAGACGCAGAGGGTCAATACTGAAACAGTACCTCATTGTAACAGGGTTAGAATTGAGGATGAGCCTCTTGATTGGACAGCCAGCACTGAGATTTTGCAGGTCTATCGCAGTGTAAATATTGAATGAAAGCCTCATTGTCAGAGCGTCAGAACTGTGGGAGCGCATTATTGTCAGAGGGTCAGGACTGAGGCAGTGCCTCATTATGCAGATGTCAGAATTGAAGCAGTGTCACATGATGGGAGGGTCAGTCCTGAGGTATGACAGCACTGTCAGTGTTTTAGTACTGTGGGAATGCTTCCTTATCATGTGGTCAGTACTGAGCAGGTGCCTTAATATCATATGTTCAGTCCCGATAGAATGCCTCATCATCGTGAGTCATTAATGAGTCACTGCCTGTTTGTCAAAGGTACATTACAGAGGGTGTGCATCATTGTCAGGGGTTCAATAGAGAGGCAGTACCTGTTTGTAAGGGGGTCAGATCGGAATGTGCCACGTGCTCAGATGGTCAGTTCTGTGGTAGTGCAGCACTTTAAGTGGGTCAGTTCTGAGGCATTGCTTCATTGTCAGAGGATCATTACTGAGGCACTGTCTCATTGTAAGAGAGTAAGAATTGAAGGGGTCGCACACGTTTAGATGATCAGTACGGAGGTATTGCAGATCTATCAGAACGTTCGTCCTGAGGGACTGCCTCGTTGTTAGCATGTCAGTTTGGAGGAAGTGCTTCACTGTCAGAGCATTGGTACTGAGCGAGTACCTCATTATGAGAGTCAGAATCAAGGGAGTGCTCACATTTTAGACATTCAGTACATGTAGTCAGCACTGTCAGTGGGTGAGTACGAAGGGTCCATTCTGAAACAGTGCCTCAATGTAATGGGATCAGAATGGATGGAGGGCCACATGATTAGCGGTTTAGCCCTAAGGAATGGAAGCACTGTCAGATCTCATTGCCGTGATATGGAGGTGTCGATGTTGGACTGAAGGAGGAGAGAGGATCCAAAAGCTTGTGTTTTCAAATAAACCTGTTGGACTATAACCCGGTGTCCTATGACTTCAGACCTCTTTGCCACAGTGTCAAAACTGTGGGAGTGCATTATAGTCCAGTACTGGGTCAGTACTGAGGGAGTGCCGCATTGTCAGAGGGTCAATATTGAGGCCGTGCCTCATTGAAATGGGGTCAGGATTGAGGGTGTGCCTCACGATTACAGAGTCAGTACTGAGGAACTGCAGCTCTGTCAGAGGATCAGTTCTGAGGTAGGACTGGAATGTCAGACCAGAGGCTCACTGGTCTATCGTTCCCTGGCTCTGCCTCAGCCTCAGTATTGACCCTCTGACAATTATGCACTCACACTGATCTTACCCTCCAATAGTGCTGAAATGCCACAGTACTGATCCTCTCATCAGAATCATAGAATCCCCACAGTGTAAAACAGGTCATTAAGCCCAAATTCACACTGACCCTACTCAGCGCATCTGACCCATCCCCTTAACCTATCCCTGTAACCCTGCATTTCCCGTCTTAGAATAAGGACCTCCCACAGTATTCTCACATGGTGCCCTCCCTCAGAATTGGACTCTTTGACAATGAAGCACTCCCTTAGGAATGAATCTCTGATGAGACACTCTCTCAGTATTGGCCTCTGATCATGAGGCTCTCGCTCAGTACTGGCCTCCTGACAACTCTGATCCCATTACAAAGAGGCACTGCCTCACTAATGACACTCTGGCGAAGGAGCAGTGTGTCAGAACTGACCATCTGACAAGGAGGCACTCCTTCAGTCTGGCCCTCTCTCACTGCTGCAGAAGTGATCTTTTGCTAATGAGGTACTGCCTGGGTTCTGACCCTGATAGAGCTGAAATACCTCAGTACTTACCGTCAGTCTGTGACAAACCCTTCATTCTGACACCATTCCACTGAAGCAAAGCCTCAGTGCTGACCCACTAACAAAGAGTGTCTGTCTCAGAACTGACCAGCTAACAATATGCCAGTGCCCTTGGTACTGACACAATAATAATGAAGCCCACCCTCCGGACTGACCCTCTAAATGTGAGGTCGCCCTCAACTCTGATGCCCTTACAATGAGGCACTGCCCCAGTTCTGACCCCTGCATAATTAGGAACTGCCTCTATCTGACAGTAATGCACTCCTGCAGTAACGACCCTCTGACAATGAAGCACTCCCTCTGTACTGAAGCTCTGACAGTACTTCAATCCCTCAGTGATGCCCCTCTGACAATGAAACAGTCCATCAGTTCTGACACTGTCACACTGCTGCAATATCTTAGTGACACTGTAATCGTTTCGCAATACCTCACTGTTGATGCCTTTATCGTGAGGCAATGCCTCAGCACTGATCCTCTAATACAGCTGCAATACATTAACACTGACCCTCTCTGAGTAGCAAACCCTCAATTCCCAAACCGTTACACTGAGGAACTGCCTCAGAACACAAACTCTGACAATGAGTCATTCCCATACGACAATCCCTCTGACAAATGAACAATGCCTCAGAACTGACACACTGACAATAAGGCAGTCCCTGAGTACTGACCCGCTGATCACAATATCACAGTCATGACCCTCTAATTGTGTGGCGTCCCTCCAATTCGGACACCTTTCGAAAGAAGCACTGCCTCCGTATTGATGCTGTGACAGTGCTTCAATAGCTCAGTGCTGACCTGCTAATCATGGAGCCATCCCACAGTTCTGCTCCCTCACATAAGAGGCCCTCGCTCAATCCTGACGCTCTGACTGAACTAGACTATCTCAGTACTGGTCCTGCAAACGTGTTGCACTCCCTTATTTCTCACCCCATTATATTGAGACGTTGCACCCCACTGGACCCTCTAACAGTGAGACAGTCCCTCAGCAGTGACACTACTGTGAAGCACTGTCACTCACCCTCTGTCTATGAGGCTGTCAATTCTGACCCCTTTACATTGAGGCACTGCGTGAGAATTGACCATTGAGGCACTTCCTCAGTAGCTACCTTCAGACAGTTTAGGGTTAAGGCCAGATGAGGGTCAGGGTGGGGCTAGGGTTAGGTTTAGGGCTGAGGCTAAGGTTAGAGTTGAGGTCAGTGTTGAAGCTGCAGTTGGGGGCTGGGACCAGGACCGGGACAAGCTCAGTCGGGGGAGGAGGGAGGAGGGGGGCGGTGGTGGGATGGCCGAGGGCCGGGGCACAGAACATTCGGGGCCAGCAGAGGGAGATGCTGGGATTAGGGTGAAGGACGAGGGCCGGGTCAGCCTGGGGCTGGGGTTAGAGTTACGTCGGGGGTCCGGTCTGGGACAGGCAGACGTTAGGGTCGGGGCTGCGGGCTGGGTGCTGGGACCTTAACTGCGTCGGGTTCAGGGTCGCGGTCAGGTCGTGGTCGGGCCCAGCCTCAGGGCCGTGGTTGGGGTTAGGGTCAGGGTCAGGGCTGCGACAGGCTGCGGGGGAGTGTTGGGCTGGGGGGCGCTGATGGCTGGCTCTGGGTCTGGGTCTCGGTCGCTGGCATCTGGGCAAGGTGTGGTAGGGTCGCTGCTGGTTGCCTGGGCCGTGGCGGACAGGCTTCGGGCCGAGGGCTGGGGGTTAGGGTCGGTGTCCGATGGCCGCGGCCGGGACATTCCAGAGTTAGGGTTGGGGTCGGGGACTGGGGGCCGCGGCCGGGACAGTCTGGGGTTAGGGTTGGGATCGGGGACAAGCTGCGGCAAGGTCGGGGCTGCGACAGGCTGGTGGTTGGTGTCTGGGGCCGGTTTACGGTTACGGCTGGGAATGGGTCTGAGGACTGGGGTCTGGGGTTGGTGAGTAGGGCCGAGGCTAAGGCTCGGTTTCCGGTGATGGTCTGGTCTGGGGCCCTGAATAAGGTCGGGCCGGGTCGGGCCGAGCTGTGGGGCTGGGGCCGGGTTTAGAGTCAGGGTCCAGGTTGGGGCGAAGGTTTTGGTTAGGTTTGGGGGCTGGGTCAGAGGGCTGAGGCTAAGGCGAGGTTTACGGTGATGGTCTGGGCTGGGGACCCGGATTGGGTCGGACCAGGCCGGGCCGGGGTTGCGAAAGGCTGTCGTCCAGGATTTGGCTGGGGGCTGAAGGCGAGGGTCTGCGGTCAGGGGCCAGGTTTAGGGTTAGGATTGGGGCTAAGTTTTTGGTTAGGTTTGGGGCCGGGACAGGCGAGGGTTGGGGTGGGGGTTGGGGGCATGGGTTCCGGGCCAGGACAGGCTGGGATTCGTATCGGGGGCTGGGGGCCGCGGCCGGGTCTGGAACAGTCTGTGGTTTGGGCCGGGAGCCGGGACAGGCTGCGGGCTGGGGTTAGGGTCAGTTCCGCGGTGGGGGGATGGGGCTGGGACAGATTGGGGATGGAGGCTGGGGCCGGGACAACCCCCAGTAAATAAACCATAAAAGTCAGAGCCCGCTGTAAATAAAGTGTAACGCATAGAGCTCCCTGTAAATAAACCCTGTAAATCCTCCCTAAAATCCCCCGAAACCCTCAAACCGACGACTGCAAAAAAAACCCTAAATCACAGAGCCTCCAGTTAATGAAAGCTAAAACACAAGACCCACTGTAAATCAACACTAAATAACAGAGCCCCCAGTAAATTACTGCGACATAGTCAGATTCAAATAGGACCTCACAATCAACAAGTCAGATCTGAGGCAGTGCCTGTTTGTCACACAGTCAGTAATGCGGAAGCGCAGTGTTGTCTAACGGTCATCACTGAGGCAGTGCCACACGATTACAGAATCAGTCCTCAGGGCGTGCCACGCGAATAGAGGATCAAATCCGGGTTATTGCAGCACTGAGAGGGTTGGAGTGAGACAGCACCTCAGTGTCGGCAGTGTACTGAAGTTCTGAGGAAGGGTCCCCTGACCTGAAACGTTAACTCTGTTTTGTCCTTCACAGATGTTGCCAGACCTGCTGAGCTTTTCCAGCAAACCTGACTGCCCTGGTCGACCCATTGTCTCCGCCTGCTCCTGCCTGACAGAACTTATCTCCACCTATCTCGACTCCATTTTCTCCCCCTTGGTCCAGGGACTCCCTCCCTACGTCCGTGACACCACCCACGCCCTCCATCTCCTCCAGAACTTCCAACTCCCCGGTCCCTAACAGCTCATCTTTACCATGGACGTCCAGTCCTTATACAGCTGCATTCCCCATACAGATGGCCTAAAGGCCCTTCGCTTCTTCCTGTCCCGCAGGCCCGACCAGTCCCCCACCACTGACACCCTCATTCGCTCAACCAAACTCGTCCTCACCCTCAAAAACTTCTCTTTCAATTCCTCCAACTTCCTACAGACAAAGAGGGTGGCCATGGGTACTCGCATGGGCCCAAGCTATGCTTGCCTCTTTGTAGGTCCCTCTTCCGCAGCTGCACTGGTCCGAAGCCCCACTTCTCTCTCCTTTGCATTGATGACTGTATCGGCGCCGCCTCGTGCTCCCACGAGGAGTTCGAATAGTTCATTCACTTCACCAACACCTTCAACACCAACCTTAAGTTCATCTGGACCATCTCTAATACCTCTCTCTCCTTCCTGGACCTCTCTGTTTCCATCTCTGGCAACCACTTAGAAACTGATATCCATTTCAAGCCCACGGACTCCCACAGCTACCTAGAATACACCTCCTCCCAGCCACCTTCCTGCAAAAATGCCATCCCCTATTCCCAATTCCTTCACCTCCGCCGTATTTACTCCCAGGATGAGGCATTCCACTCCCGTACATCTCAGATGTCCTCGTTTTGCAAGGACAGCAAATTCCTCCCCCTCAGTGGTTGAGAACGACCTCGACAGTGTTTCCTGCATTTCCCGCAACTCATCCCTCACACACCCTCACCGCAATAACAACCTCCTCGTCCTCACGTACCAGCCCACCAACCACCTGATCCAACGCATCATCCTCCGACACTTCCGCCATCTGCAATCCGACCCCACCACCAAAGACATTTTTCCCTCCCCACCCTTATCTGCTTTCCGGAGGGACCACTCTCTCCGTGACTCCCTTGTACGCTCCACACTCCCCTCCATGCACACCACACCCGGCAATTTTCCCTGCAACCGCAGGAAGTGCTACACCTGCCCCTACACCTCCTCCCTCACCCCCATCCCAGGCCCCAAGAAGACTTTCCACATTTAGCAGATGTTCACCTGCACATCTGCTGATGTGGTATACTGCATCTGCTGTTCCCGTTGTGGCCGCCTCTACATCGGGGAAACCAAGCGGAGGCTTGGGGATCGCTTTGCAGAACACCTACGCTCGGTTTTCACTAAACAACTGCACCTCCCAGTCGCGAACCATTTCAACTCCCCCTCCCATTGCTCAGACGACATGTCCATCCTGGGCTTCCTGCAGTGCCACGACGATGCCACCCGAAGGTTGCAGGAACAGCAACTCATATTCTGCTTGGGAAGCCTGCAGCCCAATGATATCAATGCGGATTTCACAAACTTCAAAATCTCCCCTCCCAAGACCAGCCCAGCTCGTCCCCGCCTCCCTGACCTGTCCGTCCTCCCCCCTATCCCTTCCTCCCACATCAACGCCACCCCCATTTCCTACAGACTAACCTCATCCCGCCCCCATGACCTGTCCGTCCTCCCTGGACTGACGTATAACCTCCCTAACTCCCCACTGACACTCACCTTTACTGGCTCCATCCCCGCCTCTTTGACCTGTCTGTCTCCTCTCCACCTATCTTCACTCTATCCATTTTCTATCCCCGACCCCCTCTTTCCATATTTATTTCAGAACCTCCTTCCCCTCCACCAGTTCTGAAGAAGGGTCTCGGCCGGAAATGTCAGCCTTCCTTCTTCTCTGCTGCTTGGCCTGCTGTGTTCATCCATCTGTACACCTTGTTCGCTCAGATTCTCCAGCATCTGCAGTTCCTACCATCTCTGCTAACGCAGAAAAATTGTTTGATGTCCTGCAAGCAATTCAAGTCCTGCGAGACGGTTGCTGAGGGCTGATTAATATTATGCTCTTTCATAGCTTCGGTTGACACGATGGTATTGTTCTGAATAGATTAGAAAATTAACGCATTCTCAGGGATAGACTCTGATGTAGACACATGTTTGGCAACTGTTCGCAAAATATGGCCGTGAAGATTAAGACTGTGAAAAGGCAGTAAATGGGGTGGTAGGAACATTTTAATTTAGTCTCCCTTTCATCGTGAAAATTATGACAAGATCGCAGTTTTATGAATGAATGATATGCGGTAATAGTAAACATAGTACGCTGGTAAGTGGTCAGTAAAGTTATGAATGAATGAGAGCGCGAGAGTGGTAATTGGAGCGCTTGTGGGTGCATTGCTAAAGAGGACCTTTAGTACAACAGTAAAGAGGTTTGCACTAGTAATTATTTACCAAAATTCACTGGACTCTGGGGTGGTTCCCGCAGATTGGAAAACAACCAATGTGACGCCACTGTTTAAAAAAGGAAGTAGACAAAAAGCAGGTAACTACAGGCCAGTTAGCTTAACTTCGGTTGTGGGGAAAATGCTTGAATCCATCATTAAGGAAGATAATAGCAAGGCAGCTGGATATAAATTGTCCCATTGGGAACACCCAGCATGGGTTCATGAAGTGTAGGTCATGTTTAACTAACTTGGTGGAATTCTTTGAGGACATTACTTGCATGATGTGCAATGGGGAACCTGTGGGTGACGTGTATCTGGATTTCCAGAAGAGATTTGACAAGGTTCCACACCAAAGGATGCGACATAAATAAAGTTGCACGATTTTACAGGTAATCTATTGGCATGGATAGAGGATGATTGACGAGTAGAAAATAAAGAGTAGGGGTAAATGGGTGTTCTTCTGGTTGGCGGTCAGTGGCGAGTGATGTGCCTCAGGGATCGGTGTTGGGACTGCAATTGTTTACAATTTACACAGTTGATTTGAAGTTGGGGACTCAGTGTGGTGTGTCAAAATTTGCAGATGACACTGAGATGAGCGCTACAGCAAAGTGTGCAGAAGACACTGAAAGACTGCAGAGGGATATATAGTTTAACTGAGCGGGCAAAGGTCTGGCAGATGGAGTACAATGCCGATAAATGTGAGGTCATCCAATTTGGTAGGAATAACAACAAAATGGACTATGGTTTAAATGATAAAAAATTGCTGCATGCTGCTGTGCAAAGGGACTTGGGTGTCCTTGTGCATGAATCGCTAAAAGTAATATTGCAGGTGCAGCAGGTAATTAAAAAGGCAAATAGAATTTTGTCTGTCATTGTTCGAGGGATGGAGTTTAAAAACAAGGAGGTAATGCTGCAGCTGTTTCCGGTCCTGGTGAGGCCGCACCGAGAGTACTGTGTGCAGTTTTGGTCTCCGTACTTTAGAATGGATATACGAGCACTGGACGGGGTGAGAAGGAGATTCACTCGATTAATTCGAGATTTGAGAGGGTTGGAATATGAAGAGAGACTTAGGAGGGTGGGATTATACTCATTGGAATTCAGAAGAATGAGGGGAGATCTTATAGAAACATGCAAGATTATGAAGGGGATAGATAAGGTGGAGGCAGGGAGACTGTTTCCACGAGCAGGTGAAACCAGGACGAGGGGGCATAGACTCAAAATAAAAGGAAGTAGACGGAGGACTGAGGACAGGAGGAACTTCTTCACCCAAAGGGTTGTGAATCTGTGGAATTCCCTGCCCAGTGAAGCGGTTGAAGCTACCTCGCTGAATGTTTTTCAGGTAAGGCTCGATAAATTTATGAGCAGTAAAGGAATTAAGGTTTATGGTGAGAGGGCGGGTATGTGGAGCTGAGTCTCAAAAAGATCAGCCATGATCTTATTGAATAGTGGGGCAGGCTCGAGGGACCAGATGGCTACTCCTGCTCTTAGTTCTTATGTTTTTATGTTATAATGTTATAGTGCCTCACAAAAACCACAGAAAAGGATATTTTAAGGCGATTGACCCTGCATAACAAAAGACGCGCCAGCCAGTGGTTCTGAGGAAGGACGACCTGACCCGAAACGTTAACTCTGTTTTTTCCCTCACAGATGCTGCCAGACTTGCTGAGCTTTTCCAGCAACTTTGTATTTTTGCCTGATTTGCAGGATCCGCAGTTCTTCCGGTTTTTACTATGTGTTTTGGTATTTATTTACAGGGGGTCTTTACTTATAGTTAGCTCTGTCTTTTAGGGTTTATTTGTAAGGGGACTTGTTTTACGGATAATTTACAGGTCGGCTCGATGTTGGAGTGTGTTGACAGGTGTTCTGTGTTTTCGAATTTATTTAGAGGGAGCCCTGTGTTTTATATTCTACTTCCCAGGGCATCTGTTTCAGAGGTCATTTAAAGGCGTCTGTGTATTTGAGGGTATAATTACAGGGGTTTCTGTTTTAGTGATTTTTGAATTAAGCTCCTTGTTTTACTGGTTATTGAAAGGGATCTCTGTCTGAGGGCTTATTTACAGGCGTCTCTGAGGGTTTATTTACTGGAGGCACAGTTATAGGGAGGATTTGCAGGTTGCACTGTGTTTCAGAGTTTATTTACAAGGAGCTCTATATTTGACATGTAAATTACATGTCAAATATAGAG
>NW_025971575.1:0-10529 GCF_021869965.1 Rhincodon typus
CAGGAGTTAATGTCTGACACCAACAGTCCCGCGTTAAGTGAATCCGACTGAAACACTTACTCACTGAGACACATCCCCATCGGCCCTGAGTTGCGGGGCTGCAGACAGTAACACGCGGAAGGGAGGGTTAATAATGAGCCATTGTTTCTCCCTCACCCGTTCCGTCACAGAGACAGGGAGAGTGACGTCATAAACCCATGGCGTCATTCCCGTGCAGAAAGAAGCCGTTCAGCCCATCGAGTGCACGGCGACTCTCTGCCTCTTGTATTTCTCTGTGGTTATTCACAATCGGTGATATCTGTCCCTAATAATGGTGAACTCTACCTGTGTCATTATGCAGTCTCTGACATCCTGATCCTCTTGTCATTCACGTCCGAAACAGCGTGGGGAATTACTGCCAGGCATGACAAAAAAGACTGCAAGTAATGTATTTCTACTTCACCGGTTTATTCCCATCTCAGAGAGGAGGCTTTACGATTCAGGTCGGAGCAGACCGACTGAGAACAGGAGAAGACCACTGAGGCCTTCACAAGTGCATCAGCTCACCTGTGTGAACTTGGCCACGACAAACCCTGAACACTTTCATTTCGCATCTCTTTCTGCTTCTGTCCCTGTCTCACCTCCAGCTCCCTCTGAGCGCCCAGCTCCGAGGTCAATGAGCTGCTCGATATAAACACAGGCAGATCGTGAAGCCAATCTTTACCTTGACAGCAGGTCCAGGGAATGTCAGGCACAAGGAACGGATTGAGAAGCGATGGGTTTGCACACGGCTGGGCGAAGAGACACCAGCATTGCATCTTCTTGTCTCCCAGATACTGATTCCAGGAACATGCACAGTGCCAGTTATCCCAATCCGAATGGATAACGTGTCTGATAGCCAGATGAGGGGAGAGTCATTTCGACACCTTTCCTGGCTCGGGTTTTGCAAATGTTTTCCTATCACTTCACAAACTAAGCTGACCACAACTGATCATAGAGGTCTCCAACACAGAAAAAGACCCTTCAACCCATCGGGTCTGACCAGTTGAACTCAAGACCTTGACTGTTCTCGGAACAAAACCAAAATTGTTGGAATAGCTCAGCAGGTCTGGCAGTATTTGTGAAGAAAAATCAGGGTTAACGTTTCGGGTCGGGTGACCCTTTCTCAGAACTGACTGTTCTAGTCTTATTTCCCAGCACATGGTTCACAGCCTCACCACAGTTGGCCCTGCAAGTGGATATCTCAAAACACTTTAACTTTTATGAAGGTTTGTGCTGGTTCTACCATGACAGGCAGTGAGTTGCCTTTTCCCACCATTGGCAATCTAAGTGAAAAATTTTGCTCTCGCTGCTTTGATTCCTGTCGCAAACAGAATGGAGGGAGCAAACGGCCTTTGCATTTGCTCTCAGCTTTCCCGCGTAGTCGGCGGGATTAAAGTCTGCACAGGAAAGCCCCAATCGATTTCAAGTCCATTGCCTTAACCACTCGGCCATGACTGCTGGTAAATCTTTTATGCCGTTTATCTTTTCAGGTCGCTTTCCGTGGCCAGTCGAGCCGTGGATTAATGAATTATTGCTGGGTTTGTTTGAATCCAATCACTTCACAGATTTCTAAAGTGTTAAATTTGGTACATGGTGATTTTGGTTGTTTCATTCCAATAGGTAAAATAAACGTTCATTTGCAAGCGAAATATAAATTGCAGGAAAAAAAAACTCAGCAGATCTGGAAGCATCTGTGGGCAGAGAATTTGAGTCAACGTTTCAGAACTTCTTCAGAACTCTGTTTTCTCCTTTCTGTAGTGCAGATTCTGTTTTTGTTTCTGATTCCAAGCATTCCCAGCTCTTTATGGTAGCTATTAAAGCAACATCGAAATACCTTTGTGGTCACTCACCGGACAAGATTTGCGTTTGGGGAATATTTTCCCGACTGCATTAAAACCCGTAACTGTAGAGTCAAAAAGGAAATGGTCGAGTAAGAACAGCACTTGTTCCTTCCTCAGTGGCCTCAAACCGCCAACTTCACATTTCACAGTCGAAAGCGCCAGCCAATTGCACCACCAAAATAGCAAGCTCTTGCAGCAGCCCTTAAAGCGGGCTCGTAGTGAATTCAAACTTCCAACTGCCACGCTTGGAATGATAATTGTCTTGTATCAGCTGTACTTTTCCAAAATAAAACCTGGGACATTCATTGAGGAGACATGGGAACAGTCTGATCCTACCCTCAGCAGACCCATCCATATCACCAGGAACCAGCTCTCTTACAACCGGGTCCGTCTCCCTTCGACCCTTTCAGAGTCTTGTCTACTTCTGAGTTTTCTCATTGTCCCGGAGCCGAGATGAGATTTGAATTCCTGATGTGCAGGAACGAGAATTCTTTCAATGTCTCAGATCAGTTCATGTCCCGATAACAGCCGAGTCAATGTCCCGGCCTCTTAAAGAAGTGGCAGGTGTCTGGACTGTTTGTGCTCAGTCGGAAAATTCACTCTTCATTCTCCTGTGATTCCAGTTCCCAAAACGTTTCTAAAGATTCACAAAGCTGGAGGCTGGGTTTTCTGTTTCGCTTCCTTAATATTTTCTCCCCGCCAGCTGACAATATTTTCCCAAAATCTCTTGCACCATGTCCAGAGATGAAGAAGTACCGTTTGGTGGACAGAATCCCGAGGCCAGGAATGTTCTCTTTGGAGCAAAACCGGAGATTTCCTGGGGCTGTGTGTAATGATGGGGTTGGGTGGGAATGAGGATGAGCAGATTGATCGTCGGGAGAAACTATGCCAATGACAAGGGTCAGTTGCCAGCGGACTGGGATTGAAGATATTTCATGAAAAACAGCAGTGACGCAGAATAAACGGACAAAACTGCAGAAACTCAACAGGTCCAACTGTATCGGTGGAAAGAGAAACGGTTTTGAGAACAGTTAGATTCTTATCCAGAACGCGTCTTCCGTGAAAGTCATCAAACTACCAGACTCGACAAAGCATGGCTTTGCGTTAACAGAAACGCAGTTAGCAGGATTCGAACGTGTATGAAAAACCCTAATGGAATGCGAATCTATTGCCTAAACCAGCAGCCACGATTACAGGGCACAGACTGCCTTTTAATATTTCTCATGAAATGGTTCTAACAGGAAAGGCGAGTATTCAATTTGTGATGTCTGTACCACGACCCTAAAATTTTCTGTCACCCTGTACTTGATCAGAACGGAATAGGATGTTGTGGGATTGAATTGAAGTAAACACATTGATGAATGATAGAGTGGATTGAAAGGATCCATTTCCATGAGCGGAGAGATTAATTATCAGGGCAATGGATCGAGAAACAACTATGTCCTTGTATTTTAATCGCGCCTTTCACCACCACCTAAATCGCAGCCAATGAAGTACGTTTGGAGCAGGTTCCTCTTTGGCAAATCTAACGTGCAAATCAGGGCAGTTGGTTTTACTAGAGGTCAAAAAACAAAATGTTTTAAGTACTGACAGCTGGCGCTGGAGACGCCGGTGAGTTCACACCTAACTTTGGAGGCTTGCTGTGCTCTGATTTATACCCGGGTGTGTTATCTCAGGGAAACGAGTTGCCCATTTAAATCAGAGATAAGGTGGATGTTCTCACGCTCAGAGAGAAGCAAATCTGTGGAATTCTTGAAAACAGAGGCTGTCCTGGCTAGGTATATTCAAGGCTGAGACAGACAGACATTTAGTCATTTCGGGAGTCAAGGGCCACGTGGATAAGGCAGAACAGTGGTGTTGAGGATTACCAAATCAGCCATGACCTCGTTAAAAGGTATAGCTGACCTGATTGGCCAAATGGCTTCCATCTGCTCCCGTTGCTTATCTGTCATTTGAAAAGTGCTGGGGAACAATGTAAAGGAAGAAATAGCCGAACATTCACCAAAGATGACCGCAGCCAAACTGAGTCAACATCGTTTGCTGAAAGAAAATCTGCACTTGGCAATTTTCCAAGAGTTGCCTGCTAATATTAAAAGCATAGTTCATAAAGGGTGCCCGTAGATGAAGTGCACTTGAATTTTCCATAGCACTCAAAAAGGGGTCATATAAAAAATCATAGCACAAGGTCAGAGTTCACGGTGTTGGGTAATAAATGAGCATGGATTTCCTATTGTTTAATTAACAGAAGACACAGAATCGGGATGAACGGGTATTTTTCAAGTTGAAATACCCATCCCCCACAACCCACCCATCGTACTCTGAAGCACACTATTTGATGGGCACTGTTCTCAAGGAGATCTTTTAACTTGACGTAATTCATTAAACCTGCCACATTACACATTACCAGATCTAAATTAGCCACATCCCACATCCTACCCCTAATGCATCTTTTGCCTCTTTGAACAGTTATGGAAACATTTTTCTCTGAAATTTATCACCTTCATAAAAAAGGGCTTGACAGTGAAGGAAAAATCGTAAACCATTCTTTACTTGGCACAGATTTATTGACGGAGTTCAACATTACAGGTGTGTAGTTCCTGACTCCACTCTGTGTCTGTAAGTGTCTTGTTATCAGTTGTCCAGTCACCAAAGAACGTGTACATAATATTTGATAAAAATGAACAACGACAGTTAAGGCCACTAAAACATTTATCATCTGTGTGGCTGCCAAGATGTCTCAGTAAGTGGGATGACTGATTGAATCCTTTCCCACACTCAGAACAAATGCATGGTTTCTCTCCCGTGTGAATTCGCTGGTGTGAGAGCAGACGGGAAGACTGACCAGATCTCTTCCAACACCTGGAGCATTTGATCGACCTCTCTTAAGTGTGATCTCGATGGTGTGTCAGCAGGTAGGATGTTTGAGTGAACCGTTTCTACACTTAAAGCAATTATAGAGTCCGAGAGATATTCAGCACAGAAACAGAGGCTTTGGTTCAACTCGTCCATGCCGACCAGATATCCAAAATTAATCTAGTTCTGTTTGCCAACATTTGGCCCATATCCCGCTAAACCCTTCCTATACATGTATCCATACAGATGCCTTTTAAATGTTGTATTTCGACCAGCGTCCACCATTTCCTGTGTCAGTTCATTCCATGCACACACCATCCTGCGTGTCAAAACATTGCACCCGACATCCCTTTAAAATCTTTAGCCTGAAACTTAAACCTATTACCTCAAGTTTGGACTCCTCTACCCTGGGAAAAAGACCCTATCACTACCCCTCATGATTTTATTAACTTCTATAAGGTCACCCCTCAGCTTCCAACACTCCAGTGTAAATAGCCCTAGTTTATTCAGCCTCTCCCTCCAGGTCAACCGCTCCAACCCTGGCAACTTCTTTGTAAACCTTTTCTAAACCTTTTCACCTTTGCTCGAGCAGAGAGAATAGAATTGAATGCAGTTTGCGAGGTTTCGTCTGTGTGTATTAACGTGGTTAATGGGTACAGAGAGGATGAACACATCCTCTTTATCCCATCAGTTTAAACTGTGAAAATATCGGTTTTAAAGCAGTGTAAGAGGAGATTGTTCCTTTCTGTGCATTTTCACTGGAAATGTTCAGCTGTGATCTGTCCGTCTTTACAAAAGCGATGTTTGACTTAAATTCTCACTGAATAACATTGAGTTAGAAAAGAAGTGTAAAGTTTCTGTGATCGGGTGTCTAAGTACATGAACATATGGATGGGAACAAAGCCAGCCTATGTGCCGCTGTGGCTTAGTTGGTTAAAGCACCTACTTCATCAACAGGCGATCCATGGTGCGCGACCCACTCGTGCCTATGGCTTTGTTTGAGGGTATCTTGTCTAAACTTCACGCAAATAGTGCCAGTTGTTTGACTCCTATTACGTTCATATTCAATACGTTATTATTCCTCTGCTCCCACTCCAGTTGCCTCAGCTTAACCCAAATGGCAGTTTTGTTTGTTCTTGTTTTGTGAACTGTAACAATTAACAATTGTCGGCTAATCAGAGAGAGAATTTTTGATAAATATGCCGATTTGACAGATAAAGCTGATAATTTCGCCTAACATTATATTGTTGAAATGCATAACTAACCCAGTTCCAAGGTTACCTCTCTTTCTCTCCACAGATGCTGCCAGGCCTGCTGAGTTTCTTGGTCAGTTCCTGTTTCTCTTTCAGACTTTCAGCATCTGCAGTTCTTTGACTTCTGTTAACTTGAATAATTTCTGGGACAAAACAGTCCATCTACCGGCTCCACAGCTTCTTCCCTGCTCCTGAAAATCAGTCATCACAATGAACGAGCAGAATAGAACTCCCATTCCCTGACCGAAAACGGAACTCAGCCGACGGCGGTGAAAGCGCCAAATCCTAACCACTAGACCACCAGAAAGGGTACTTCGGACTCTTGTATCTTTTCTCAACGACACTGCTTCTGACTTTTGATTTTCTATCATTTTCATCAAAATTCCATTTGCCTTTTTAATTACCTGCTGCACCTGCAATCCTACTTTTAGCGATTCATGCACGAGGGCATTCAACTCCATCTGCACAGCAGCGTGCTGCAATTTTTTACCATTTAAAACATAGTCCATTTTGCGTTATTCCTACCAAAATAGATGACCTCACACTTATCAACATTGTACTCCATCTGCCAGACTTTTGCCCACTCACTTCGACTATCTATATCGCTCTGCAGACTTTCAGTGTCTTCTGCACACTTTGCTCTACCACTCATCTTAGTGTCATCTGCAAATTTTGACACACTACACTTAGTCCCCAATTCCAAATCATCTATGTAAATTGTAAACAATTGTGGTTCCAACACTGATCCATGAGGCACACCACCAGCCACTGACCGCCAACCAGAAAAACACCCATTTCCCACTACTCTTTGTTTTCTACTGGTCAACCAATCCTCTATCCATGCCAATACATCACCTGTAATACCGTGCAACTTTATCTTATGTAGCAGCCTTTGGTGTGGCACCTTGTCAAATGCCTTCTGGAAATCCAGATACACCACATCCACAGGTTCCCCATTGTCCACATTGCAAGTAATGTCCTCAAAGAATTCCACCAAATTAGTTAAACATGACCTACCCTTCATGAACCCATGCTGGGTGTTCCCAATGGGACAATTTATATCCAGATGTCTTGCTATTTCTTCCTTAATGATCGATGCAAGCATTTTCCCCACTGCCGAAGTTAAGCTAACTGGCCTAAAGTTACCTGCTTTTTGTCTACTTCCTTTCTTAAACAGTGACGTCACATTGGCTGTTTTTCAATCTGCGGGAACCACCCCAGAGTCTAGTGAATTTTGATAAATAATTACTAGTGCATTTGCTATGTCTCCCATCACCTCTTTTAGTATCCTGGGATGCTTTTCATCAGGGCCAAGAGACATGTCTACTGTTAGCCCCATTACCTTGCCCAGCACTGCCTCCTTAGTGATAATGATTATCTCTATCAGAATCAGTGAGAGTTTCACATCAGAGGTGAATTAAATGGGAAGAAGCACTGAAATCCATTGCTTTCATCAGCTCAGAAACAGTACTACAAAAATGCTCTAAATTGAAACGTGCAGGTGTTATTGGCGATGTAACGGATTGGATGCAAAAAGGTTAGTTCCCTTCTGGAGCCGTCTAGGAACGGAGTGTCTAATATCAGAATGTAGGTCGCACATTTAAGGTAGAGTCGAGGTAAAATTTATTCTCTCAGATGGTTGTGAATCAGTGGATTTCTTTACAGAAGAGGGTTGTCGAAGCTGGGCCACTAAGTATATTTAAGGCTGAGATCGAAAGATTTTTAGCAGCAAGGGTATCAAAGGTTACGAAGAAATCCAAGAAAGTGCAGTTCAGGATTATCAGATCAGGATTATCCGCTCATTTAATAGCGGAGCAGACTTGATGGGCTGAGTTGTCTCTTTCTACTCCTAAAATGCATGATGTTAATGCAAGGCTGCAAAACTGACTGGAGTAAAATTCGCCAACTTAAAAATGTGTGGATCCCATCGGGGCACTGAACCGAAGTGAGATGTGCAAAGGGCAGCAAACAAAGGGGCAGTCATTGTGGTTGGTTGTTCCGGATGAATCTGTATGCCAGGGTAAACAGGAAAAACCAGTCTTCAGTGCCCACATTGAGCCTGGCTCCATTAGGCCTACAGTCAACTCTCACAAACCACCGTTGCCCTTCACTTTTCCTGACCTCTCCTCTGTTCTTGTCTTGAACAAATTGCACGTCAGGCAATTGCAGCTGACATTGCTGATGCAGATCTGTAATATAGATTGAAGCGATACTGACTGGTCCACGACATAATTCTGCTTCTAAAGATCAGTCAATATTTCATAGTTATTATTGTAAATTTTAACCACGAACACGCCATGACAGTGAAGGCACTGAATCCGAATCAGTAAACTACTCGGGAAGACTTCGATCTGTCTCACCCTGGTCACTGCCTGATTCAGCATTGCATCTCTCATCCTTCTGCACATGATCCTCTCGGCTCCATCTCGGTTTTGTCGCATTATCTTGGTTTATAATGCACAGACTATCCTGTTATCTATTACATTGCAGTTTCTAATGCATGAAACCCTGCCTTACAGGGCACAGTCTTCGCTTTGTAGCGCAGTATTGAAAGCAATGGTCTTGTAAAGCACCGGTCATGAGTTTACTTCTAACTGGAGGATATGAGAATGTTTGTACAACTGCCGCATCCAATATCCAAAGGAGCACTTTCATATCGTCTGAAATTTTGCCAATGTCATGTCCTCCACAGGCGAGCAGTTAGGTGAGGTGAGGTATTATAAACTGCAGATTGACAAGGAAACAATGGGGGACCAACCGAGAGGGGAGTGGCCGAATGCTTTTTTTCTTTGCTGTAATCAGATTCTGGTTTTGAAGTTTGAAATTGGACAATATAACCCAAATGGGTGAAATCCTACTTTCTGGGCGCTGGTGTCTGCTGAGGCCTTTGTCACCTTCTGGGAAATATGTCTGTGTGTTACCTTCTGGGGGTGAAAATGTGGTCCAGTTCCCCAAGGAAACGTGAACATCTCAAACGGCCGGTCCATCGCCTCGTAGCGCACAAGGCTATGGGCCAAGGCTGGAAACTGGGATGTTGAGCCTCCTTCCGTATTGTAAAAACACGATGATTCAATCACTTTGGAGGAGAAACAACTGTCGGAGAAAGAAAAAAATCCAGAAGTTCTGTCATTAGGAAACGATGCGCGACGCCCTTCCACCGTCCCTGGTGGTCTAGTGGTTAGAATTTCGGCGCTTTCACGGGCGCGGCCCAGCTTCGATTCCCAGTCAGGAAATCAAGTTTTATTGTTCCTGATGGTGACAACAGCAAAAGCAATGCGGCTCTGTCCGCAATCCTGCAATGTCAGTTAATGCCCCCGAGAACATCAGAGTCCATCCGACAGCCACTGAAAGAGGGGAAAGGTGCCTCAGCCGTCACTGCGCAGTCAGGCTGTTCTATTGTGTTGCGTTGTTAACAGGGACATCAGCAGTAAGAGTAACATTCACAAGATGAACAACCAGCAAAGATAATCACCTTCGCTACTTCAATTCAATAGTCTCCCTTTTGTGACGCGGTGAGTTTCACTGGCATTTGTCGTCAGGAAGCTACAATTCGTCCTATCGAGTCTGCTCAGCCATTCTATGAGATCGCTGCTGATCTGATAAATGTCAACTCCGCTTTCCTGCTTTCCCTCCGTAACCTGTGGTAAATTCGAGCCTAATCACAATATCATATATTACCGATATTTTTCGGAAGTTTAGATTACTTCAGTGACGTGTACATGTTTGCATGAAATTGAATAATACGAAACAAGCAAAAAAAAAAAGCCCTTCCCGCAATTCAACCCAGTGCGCGGTCAGCCATATGACAAAAGTAAGAAAGCAAAAACATTACCTCCATTTCTCCCAGCACAGATTTCTCTCTTGACGAGTTGAATATTTGCAGCATTTTTCTTTATAATTGTGACATTTTCACGGACAGATCCTCCCTTAATCCACAAACATCATCTGTGCTGCCAAAAACTATTTTGCCTCAGATTAAAATTGCTGAATGTCTTTTCATACAGCTTGATGCCCCAATAATCCCTGCTCCATGTCAATAAAAGCTGCTCCGGGTGAGGTTGGAGCTCACAGCCTCGGCATTTCACGTGCCTCTCTGCCACCAAAGAAGGACCGCGCGCTCACCGATTGCTTTACTTCTATCTGTATCACCCTGGTCACTGTCTGATTCAGCATTGCATTCTCTCATCTTTCTGCACATCATCTCCGCGGCTCTACTTCGGTTTTGTCACATTGTCTTGGCTCATAATGCACAGGTTATCTCGTTAGCTATTATCACAGCTTATGTCCGCACACTCATTGCCATCCCCATTTCCGGTTGTATCTTCGTGGCTGGGCCACTGAGTTTCTCTGGTTCCGGACCTGGGAACTGGGATTATATGGTCATCTGCAGCAATGGTTACTTCCTTGTGTGAAGGAACTGGTGAAGTATCCGATGTTAAACGAGATTGCTATTGAAAGATACATTTCAACAAGTGCCTGCACTATCCTCCGAGTCTTTGATATTTTTTAGAAATCTATCAATCTCGGTCTTCAACATACTCATTGATGGAATCTCCACAGT
>NW_025971576.1:0-10528 GCF_021869965.1 Rhincodon typus
CATAATTTTAAAGGTGATTGGAGGAAGGTGTAGGGGAGATGTCAGAGGTAGGTTCTTTACACAGAGAGTGGAGGGTGCGTGGAATGCGCTGCCGGCAGCGATAGTGGAGTCAGATACATTAGGGACATTTAAGCGACTCTTGGATAGACACATGGATGATAGTAAAATGTAGGGAATGCAGGGTAGTTTGATCTTAAGAGTAGGATAATAGGTTGGCACAACATCGTGGGCCGAAGGGCCTGTACTGTGCTGTACTGTTCTAGGTTCTCACGAGGAGAATCATGGTGTGGGTGGGGGAAGCAAGGGCTGGGGTCTTTCAGTGGCCACACTATTCTCATCTCTGTTTCTCAAAGTCTTGAGGGATTTGTATAGAGTAGATGTGAAGCAACTATTCCCACTCACGAGAGAATCGAGAACCAGAAGACAAAGTATTTTGCCAAAAAAAGCAAATGTGAGGTAAAGAAAATTCTTTTTCATATGGTGGATAGTTAGGATCTGGAATGGACTGCCTGGAAGCGGGTTGGAGGCAGGTTCAATTCAGACATTCAAAGGATATTAGTAAATTATTTAAAAAGGAAAAAAAAGTGCACAATTATGGGGTAAAGGCAGCAGAGTGGCACCAAGTCAAAATGCTCCGACGATTAGTGAAGACATATTGGGCCAAACAACTTCCATCCACACTACAATAATTCTGTGATTCATTTCGGATTTCCAGCATCCCCTGTATTAAGCTTGCCTGATGTTTGCTATTTCACACTCCAACTTCAACTGGCTAGTTTATTTCAGGTTCCTGTGATCCAACAGCAATTAAACTCCAGATGACCTAAGCCTCTGATAACATAACAATTAGAACGGATATTCTTAAAGGTCCGGTTTTAAGTCTCACTTACCCCAGACACGTCAGAATATGTCTAAACAAATTGATTAAAAATAAACAAGCTCAAAGCAGACTTCCTCTACTTCAAGTTGCAAGTCCAAAAATCTGTAAGTTACTTATAATGGGGGAGAATAAAAACGGGGTGGGGACTGAAGGACAATGATAGGTCAGCAAGCATAAAGGGTGGGAACAGGAGTTGGTGCAAATTAAAACACAAGGACTTTTGGATAGTTAAGAGTTTGAAGAACCTAGCAAACCAGGAGTACACTGAACTATCAAGGCTTGAAGTAACAAGCATCTCAATTACAGTTTGAACAGCAGATGAAACAAGTTGAGTGATGATATGGAGATGAAAATATAGTCTTATAGTCTTGTGACTATAAATACAAGACGTTCGTCTCAGGATCAAATTTGGCATAAAGTTGCAAACTTTATAAAACATGCTGGCTTAATTTCAGACTGTTGTCAGAGAGTGCGATGAAGTGTTTAGCTAGGGGCTGCAAGTTGGAAAGGAGACTGAAAAGGATGGCTTCAGTCATTTTGCTATTAAGTTGGTTGGAAACTTTTGCTCATCCAGTGCTGGATGACAGATAATGTCAGCCATGACTCACGTTAGTAACATTTGTACCTCCAAGTTTGACAATTGCAAGCCCCGACAATTGCAAGCCCAAGATCCACTCCAGGGCTTCAACAAACAAATCAAGGCTGACACTACAGTTCATTACTGAGCGCTATCAAAGCACATGTGAAAACTAATGAGGCATCTTCAAACAGATCTTATTCAGGGGCAGTATCTGAATAGAATTCTGAAAGGGTCAACAATGGATCCTTGGGGGAATATTAGCGATAAGAGTGATGGAGCAGGAACAGAAGCCATTGCAAGTGAATGACTGACTATAATTAGATAGCTGAGAACAGAACAGCGGTCCCCACCCAGCTGGATAGCAGCAGATAGTTGATCATATCATCTTCCTCCAGTACCTATGTCCAAGGCTGCAGACAAGTTGAGAAAGATGAAGTGGTTTCAGAATCATCCTCCACCAGACCCACCCACACCGATGCTTATCACACTACATTTACCTATTTAACAAATTCTGAAATGATACTTCTAAGTAGACAGCACCAGTGACTGAACATTTTGTTTCTCATTATTATGAGATTCATTACCACATTAGACATTAGATAAACATTTTACCATTGAAACAAAGAACCTAATGTACCAGCCAACTGGAACTCCTTCAACTGATCCTTGAACAAAAGTTTACACAGTCACAGAATTAAAACAGCCAGCAAGTGTACCAGAAACCTATATGGAGCCCCTTTGAATTTTACTTCTTTTGTCAATATCAGGAATAATGTAGGGTTGCTGGTACTGAAATGTCATACTCTTAAATTTATTCTGATTTATACTGAGCACCACAATGGATAACTTCTAATAGAATACAGAGATGGAATTATATGCTTTTACGAAGCAAACACTATTCGAACTAGTTCTTTGAGACCAGCTAAAGTGCTAATAACCAGTAGTCCAAAATAATTCTGACCTGCCATTACTTTGCAGAAATTTACTTCGAGGATCAAGTTATTCAGAAAGCTAAATTATAGCTCAAAGCAAAAGCAGGAAAGATCAAGTTTATTGCAATTGATATTTTAGGAACAGCTTTGCCCTGATCCCTAATAATAAGAAGCAAATCAAAAGAATGTAGCAGTACTAAATATGCCATCACAACTCATATCATTCTCGATTTGGTAGCCAGTGTAATGTTCAGGATTCTGCAATTTAAAAAAAGCTTCAAAACAATGAACAAACTGTCACAGGACCACAAATAAACAATATTAACAGAATATAATCAGCAGAAAGACTTGCATGAAGGCTGTAGAAACTGTACTAAGTTAGTCACAAAGCTGAGCTCAATAAGTGAAAGATTATGGCTGCTCCAAAACTCTCGATCCACTTTGGATAAAGGGTTCAATGGAATGAATTTGATAATTCTTTTATTTATTCTATGAGATAGTTCGTCTTATGCAACAACTGGGTAGCCACCCTGCCTCTGAACAACAAACTCTGGGTTTGAGTCCCACTCTAAGATCTGACATCCATTGAAGGCATGTTCATCACCATAAAACCATAAAATGTGGATGCAGACATAGGCCATCAGCCCATCAAATCTCTTCCACCATTCAATGACATCATGGCTGATCTGGAAATCCTCAACTCCAATTTTCTGCCTTTTCCCCATAATCCTCAATTCCCATATCAGTTAAAATTCTGTCCAGCTCAGTCTCCAATATATTTAATGACTTGGCAAGAGTGCAACCAGCAAGTGTGCTATTGCTGGGAGTTGGGCAGAGTGTGGGAGCTTAGGCAAATGAGACAGGGAGACATTGCCGTGTTTTATTCTGGACATGTTGCAAGGCTGCCGGTTAGATCTAAGAGTGAGCCTAGGTGAATACAAAGCTTTGATGAGAAGGGCGAGCAGCAACAAGGTAAGCCTAACGTGGTACCTTATCAAGCACCTTCTAAAAAGTCCGAATACATTATATTCAACTGCTTCCCCTTTTTCTATCCAGCTTGTATCTCCTCAAAAAATTCCTAGTGCATTTGTCAGGTTCAATTTTCCCTTCATGATGCCATGCTGATTCTGCTAGATCATACTCCTTATTTCAAAATGCTCTGCTGCTTCATCCTTTATATAATAGATTCTAACATTTTCCCAATAACAAATGTTAAGCTAACTAGCCTATAAGCTACCTACTTCTTTTATCTCCTTCCATTTTTAAATAAAGGTGTTACACTGGCAGTTTTTCTATCCTTTGAGACTTTTCAAAATTGAAAGATTCTTGGAAGATTATTACCAGTGCATCTACTATCTCTGTATATATTTCTTTTAATAGATTAAGATGCATCCCATCAGGTTCAGATGACTTATTAGTCTTTAGTTCCATTCGTTTCCCAAGCAATTTTTCTCTAGTGATGGTTATTGTATTCGTTGCTCCTCTTCATTTAGACCCTTGCTTATTTATTACATGGGAAATAGGTTCCCTCCCAATCTGTAAATGCTTCCACTACATCTATGGTAGACAGAGAGAACAGGAGTTCCTCCTAATCAGTTAAGCTTGATGAGGGTGGCATCCTTCAAAGTATATCGTCTGATAACCGGCTCGCGACCATTCCACGAAAACTAACTATGGAAACAGACATAAGTGTGTGCTTTGTCCATCTTATTTCTTATTGAACCTAGGAAACACAGAACCGCGGAGCAGGATGAGGCAACTGGGCTCTTTGAGTTTGCTCTTTCATTCAATATGATCATGGCTGATCCTCTACCTGAATGCCATACTCTCCGTACTCCATGATGCCTTCAATATCAAAAAAATTCCAATCTCTTTATTGAATATACTCAGTGACCTTGCCTCCACAGCTTTCTGTAGTAGCGAATTCCACATTCCAACCACCTTCTGAAGAAAGAAATGTTTCCTGATCTCAGTCCCATAACGGCCTCTCCATATTGAGACTATAACTCTGGTTCTAGACTCCCCAACCAGGGGGAACATCTTCCCTCATTTAGTCTGTTCAGTTATGTTAGAATTTTAAGTTTCAAACAGATTCCCTCTGATTCTTTTAAACTCCTTCGTTAACAAATTTTTAAACAAGCCCAGTTGAACTAATCTGTCCTCATACGACAGCCCTGCCTTCCTGGTATTAGCCTAGTGTACCTTCGCTACACTCCCTCTACAGCGAGTCTCTCCTTGCTTAGGTGAAGACACTAAAGCGCATACAGTACTCCAGGTCTCATCAAGGCTCTGTATAACTGCACTGAATTATGTTTGCTATGAACTCAAATCATCTTGCAATGAAGGCCAACATACATTTGCCTTTCTAATTGCATGTTGGACCTGCTCATTCACTTTCATTGGCTGGTGTACAAGAACAGCCAGATTTCTTTGTACATCAACACTTGTTAATAAAACATCATTTAAATAATACTCTGCCTTTATGGTTTTCACACCAAAGTGTATATTTCCACATGATGCTGCATATGCCACACAATCAATTTGTCTAAGTCACCCTAAACTCTCCTTGCCTTCTCACTCAGTCCCTAAGCCTCTAAGTTTAAGAGCAGGATATCAATTAACACCACAACATCTCAAAATGCTTTATATTATATAATACTTTAAGCGCACTGACTGAACGCTGACTGCATTATATACCTTGTATTCTAAATATTTTCTTGGCTATTTGAAATATTAATCACATTACAAGCATCACATATCTACAGGCTAATCAAAATAAAAGAACTATCACAAACATAGGAATTAGGAGGAGTAACCATTTGGATGCTTGAGCCTGCTCCACTATTCAATAACACCACAGGTAATCAGATAGTGGCCTGAACTTTACTTTTCAGCCTACCCTTGGATTCCCCTGTTTATCATCAAAACCTATCCATCAAGCCTTCAAAATATTCAGTGACTCTGCCTCTACTGCTCTCTGCAGGAGAGGTGCGCAGATTCATGATCCTGAAAAATATATGCCCCATCTCAGCCTTAAAGAGATACTGTCTTATTTTAAAACTGTGTCACCCAGTTCTTGTCTCACCCGCAAGGGGAGATATCCTTTCAATACCCACTCTGTGAAGTCCCCTCAGCATTCTCTATTAATAAGATCACCTCTCAGTCTTATTAATTCCAATTAATATAGCCCAACCTGTTCAATTCTTTCTCATAGGATAACATCTTATCTTAAGAATCCCAGTTTCCTTGGAATAGATAATGGCTTGATGGGAGAAGACAGAGTTGTTAAAGGGTTGTTGCTCAGACTGGAGGTCTGTGACCAGTAGTGTGCCACAAGGATAGGTTCTGAGTCCACTGCTGTTCATCATTTATATAAACCATTTGGATGAGAATATAGGAGGCATAATTAGTAACTTTGTGGATGACACCAAAATCGGTGTTACAGTAGACAGTGAAGGAGGTTATTGGAGAGTACAAGGAGATCTTGATCAACCGGGCCAGTGGGCCAAGGAATGGCAGATGGGAGTTTAAGAAATGCGAGGTGTTGTATTTTGATAATACAAATCAGGACAAGTCCTACACATTTAATGGTAGGGCCGCGGGAATGCTGGTAAACAGACAGACCTAGGGGTGCAGGTATACAGTTCCTCGAAAGTGATGTCACTGATAAGACAGGGTGGTAAAGAAGGCACATGGCACGCTTGCCTTCATCAGAGCACCGAGTTTGGGACCTGGGACGTCATGCTGCAGCTGTACAAAACATTGGTGAGGCCACTTTTGGAGCAGAGTACAATTCTGGTCGACCTGCTATAGGAAGGTTGTTAGTAAACTGGAATGGATGCAGAAAAGATTTTACAAGGGTGTCACCGAGACTGGTGGGCTTGAGTTATAACGAGGGGCTGGATAGGCTGGGACGTTTTTCCTTGAGTGGAGGAGGCTGAGGGATGATGTTATAGAGGTTTATAAAATCATGAGGGACAAAGATAAGGTGAAGAACCAAGGTCTTTTCCCCCAGCATAGGGGAGTTGAAAACTAGAGGGCATAGGTTTAAGACGAGAGGGAAAAGATTTAAAAGGTACCTCAGGGGCAACTTTTTCACATAGAGGATGAAGTGCAAAGAGACTTGGGAGTTCTAATCCAGGATTCTCTCAAGGTAAACTTGCAGGTTGAGTCAGTAGTCAGGAAGGCAAATACAATGTTGGCATTTATTGAGAGGACTTGAATATAAAAGCAGGGATTTACTACTGAGGCTTTATAAGGCTCTGGTCAGGCCACATTTGGACTATTGTGTGCAGTTTTGGGCCCCATATCTCAGGAAAGATGTACTGGCCCTGGAGTGGGTTCAGAGAAGGTTCATGAGAATGGTCCCGGGAACAGAAACCTTAACATACGAGGAACGTTTGAGGATTCGGGAACTATACTCATTGGAGTTTAGAGGGATGAGGGGGATCTAACTGAAACTTTCAGAATACTGAATGGCCTGGACAAAATGGATGTTGGGAAGATGTTTCCATCGGTAGGAAAGTCTAGGACCCGAGGGCACAGCCTTAGAGTAAAAGGGAAGACCTTTTAGAACAGAGATAAGGAGAAACTTCTTCAGCCAGAGAGTATGGAATTCACTGCCACAGAAGGCTGTGTAGGCCAGGTCATTGAGTACATTTAAGACTGAGATAGATAGGTTCTTGATTATCAAGGGTTACGGGGAGAAAGCAGAATGGGGTTGAGGAACTTATCAGCCACGATTGAATGGGGGAGCAGACTCGATGGGCCGAATGGCCTAATTTCTGCTCCTATGTCTTATGGTCTTACAGGATGGTGTTTATGTGGAATGAGCTTCCAGAGGAAATGCTGGAGGTGAGTACAACAACAACAACATTTAAAAGACATTTAGACAGGTACATGGATAGGAAAGGATTAGAATGACATGGGTCAAATGCAGGCATATGTGAGTAGTTTAGCTAAGAAACATGGTGGGCACAGATGAGTTGGGCCAAAAAGGGTCTGTTTCCATGCTGTACGACACTGTGTCTGTGCCGACCATGATACCATTCTGACCTAATTCCATCTACTTGCACGTGTTTCGCAATCCTCTATTTCCTGTCTATTCAGGAGTCTAAATCCTCTTAAGACGTTGCAGTCATATCTGTTTGTACCACCTCCTCTGGCAGCACATTCCAGGCATGTAGCACCCTCTATTAAAAAAAAAGTGCCTCGCACACCTCCTTTAAACTAGCCATCTCTCCACTTAAAGCTAATCCCCCCTTGTATTTGACACTTCCACCCTGGAAAAAAAAGAGTCCAACCATCCACCCTATCTGTGCCTCTCATAATTTTTTATACTTCTGAGGTTGTAGACATGCTCGCTGAGCCGGTGGGTTTGGTTGCAAACGTTTTGTCACCCTGCTAGGTAATATCAATGTGCCTCCGGTGAAGCGTTAGTAATTCTGTCCCGCTTGTTATTTATATGCCTCAGTTTATTTGGGTCTTTGGTATCACTTCCAGTTTGGTTTCTCAGTGAATTAGACCCTGTGTATAAACCAATGTGTTTGTTGATGGAGTTCCAGTTAGAATACCAGGCTTCCAGGAATTCCCTGGCATGTCTCTGTTTGGCTTGTGTGATTATGGATGTGTTGTCCCAGTTGAATTTGTGTCCCTCTTTGTCCATGTGTAATGAGCCAAGTGAGAATTGGTTGAGTCTCTTGGTGGCCAGTTGATGTTCATGTATCCTTATTGTCAGTTTTCTTCCGGTTTGGCCTATGTAGTGTTTCTCACAGTCCTTGCACTGTATTTTGTATATTACACCGGTTTTGCTGGTTTTGGGTATGAGATCCATTATGTTCGTCAGTAGCTGTTGTAGGGTGGTTGTTGGTTTGTGGGCTATCCTGATACCTACAGGTCTGAGTAGTCTTGTGGTCATCTCTGACATGTCCTTGATAAACGGTAGGATGATTAGCGAGTCTGGTTGTGTTGTGTCTTCCTGTTGTGGTCTGCTGCGGAGCGGCCTTTTGGGTATCCATTCCCTTTGAAGACTCCTTTATAGGTGCTCCTGTTCCACTTTGCGTAGTTCTGGGTTGCTGCAATGCGTTGTGGCTCAACCTACTGTACCGTACATCACCCTACCATACACATCCGAGCTACAAATCCTCTCGAAAACTTTTTATACTTCTATCAGGTTGCTCCTCAGCCTCTGACACTTTGCAAAAAGTTAATGGAGCATTTCATCACAGTGTAACTGTTTGTTTTAGTAGGAGGAGAAATCTCTTCACCCAGACAGTGGTGAACCTGTGGAATTCTCTGCCACAGAATGTGACTGATATCAAAACATTGTATGCTTTCCAGAAGAAGTTAGATGTAGTTCTTAGGACTAACAGGAGCAAAGGGTATGAGGAGAAAGTGGGGAAGCTTGGTGCAGAGTTGCATGATCAACTATGGTCATACTGAATGACAGAGCAAGCATGAAGGGCCAAATGGCTACGCCTGTTCCTATTTTTTATGTATCCTTCTGGTGGATTTGCATTGTGACCGTTTCAAGTAGTATGCATCTTTCCTTATGTTCTGTCCTCCAAAGTGAACACAGTACTTCAGATGGGGTCTGCCCAGAGCTCTTGGAAATGAAGTATCACGATTATTTTTAAATTCCATTCACCTTGAGATAAAGGTAAATAATCCATTAGCTCTGTCGGATTAGTTTTTGTGTCCTTTCTTATTTTGGTGATATGGGCATTGCTAGGAGGCTGGCATTTAATTATTCAATAAGACAGTGGTGAGGCATCCTCTTGAACCACTGCAAGCATAGGGATTTGGTACAACTGACCTATCTGTATCTGCAATGCCAGATCAGAGTCAGCCTAATTGCTGTCAGTTAGTCACATGAAGGCCTAATCAGACAAAAATGACTGTCTTCTCTATGGTGATCCAGCCTTTACAACAGTTAAATGTAATAACATCCCTCCTATGAATGGATTCCAGAGCTGCACACAGCTAAATTATTGCGGCCTAACCAATATTTTCTACAGCTCCAGCATAACTTCCCTGCAATTAAACTCAATGCCTCAGCCAACAAAGACGAGCATACTATATGCCTTCTTACCCACTTTATCCACTTGTGTTGCATTAATGCGTATTCTCCTGAATTTAAAAGGTTGAAGGTGATTGATAGACCATTATAATCACTATATCCACACTCTATGCAGTACCTTTTAACAATTTATGTACATGGAAGCCTAAATCCCTTTGTTTCCCCACAGTTTTTATTCTGTTCTTATTCCAGTTTGTCACTCAAAAATCTTTATTAATAAAGGTCAGTGTGCAAGTGAACTGAGGGTGTGGCTACAATAACACTGATAATATTGCTTACTTAAATGCTTGCGCTATGTACAAATGGAAAAACTGGAATTACTGCATTTTTGTTTGAAAAAGGATTGGTCTGAGATTGTAACATTCAAAAGGCTTTAAGTGTGGAATTTGTCAATTATCTAAAGGCATCTATCCTCTTAATTTAATTCAAATAAACTTTAAATGGAAAAAAATGACATCCTCTCTTGCAATGCATTTTATGGTATAAGCTATTTCATTCAGATGAGTGATATTGCAGTGCAAAATTATGTAAGATTATCGTAATACACAAGGCTGATTTAGCCAGTCAGTTCAGCTGGTAAATTCCAGAACAAAAAGAATAGGCTCAAATATCACTCTCACTAAGCCTTCAACAGGGTCCTTTTGAATGCATTACCACAATCTGGCATAGTAGGAACTGCAGATGCTGGAGAATCCGAGACAACAAGGTGCAGGGCTGGATGAACACAGCAGGCCAAGCAGCATCATAGGAGCAGAGGGGCTGATGTTTCGGGCCTAGACCCTTCATCAGAAAAGGGGGAGGGGAAGGGGGTTTTGAAATAAATAGGGAGAGAGTGGGAGGCGGACGTCCGGAGGGAGGAGGGTAACTTCTTCAGGTTAGGCATCCTTAGAAGAGGCTTCGCAGTGGGGTTAAAATTGAATCAGAGATAGTAGGAACTGCAGATGCTGGAGAATCCGAGACAACAAGGTGCAGGGCTGGATGAACACAGCAGGCCAAGCAGCATCATAGGAGCAGAGAGGCTGACGTTTCGAGCCTAGACCCTTCATCAGAAAAGGGGG
>NW_025971577.1:0-10528 GCF_021869965.1 Rhincodon typus
GAGGCATTCTATCGGGACTGAACATATGATATTATGGCACCTGCTCAAAACCTACCAGATGATAAGGAAGCAATCCCACAATTCCAAACCACTGACAGGGCTGTAATACCTCAGGACTGACCCTCCCATCATTTGACACTGCTTCAATTCTGACATCTGCGCATTGAGGCACTGCCTCAGTGCTGATCCTCTGACAATAATGCACTCCCACAGTTCTGACGCTCTGACAATGAGGCATTCATTCAATATTTACACTGTGATAGACCTGCAAAATCTCAGTAATGGCTGTCCAATCAAGGGGCACATCCTCAATTCTAACCCTGTTACAATGATGTATTGCTTCAGTATTGACCCTCTGCGTCTGTGTCATTTTTAACCCGATGTTATCTGTCTTCGGAGAGTGCACAAAACCATTTTGAAGTCAAAGTAATCCTTTGAATGATGGTTAAGTAGTAACAGTGCTGTTTTATTGGTGTTTGTAATAAATTTCAGGTAATTTTTGGATACACCAAATCGCAAAATTACAGAATGGGAAGGAGGCCATTTGGCCCATCGTACTGATTTGTCTCTGTCATCTCATGCAAAACCTTTTTCTGCCTATCACCTGCACACCATTTTCATCCAATGCCCTCTGTACGTCTCCATTGAACCTCATTCATCACATTTACAGCAGTGCACGACATAACCGAACTACACACTCTGTGATTAAGCTACTCTACGAGCAGGGACATCTTCTCCCGATCTACTCTGTTTAGCTCTCTCATGATTTCAAAAATCCTCAATTCCATCTCCTCTCAGTCTGCTATTGAGAGAGAACAGTCCCAAACTCTTCAATCTATTCTTGTATCTGAAGCTTTTCCTCCCTGGAACCATTCTAGTAATAAACAGCACATCAATGCATTTGCCTTTTTCCTATAATGTGAAGGCCACAACTATGCACAATACTCCAGCTGAGACTTAACTTACCTTGCAGAAGTTCAAAATCATCAACTTCTTACTCGTATACTCTATACCCCGATTAGTAAAGGCTGTATGCTTTATTTATTGCTCCCTCCAGCTGTACTGCTACCATCATTTCAACTGTGCACGTCCATACTCGTATTTTGCATTGGTCGGAAAAACACTTGAAAGACAAAGTGCATCACCTTACACTTCTTTGCATTGTACCTCATATTCCACCTATCTGCCCACTCCATCAACTTTTTAATGCACTTTTGGAGTTCCACACTATTCTTCTCACAAATTACAATTCTCAAGTTTAATGGCATCTGCAAACTTGGAAATTGACCCCTGCACACCACGATCAAGATAATTAATTATCTATCGGTTCAGTATGGACGAGTTGGAACAAAGCGTCTGTTTTCATACTGTACATCTGCGATTCTATGACTCCATGTTCCACTGACAAAAAAATCACTTTCTCAGTAATATCCTCTGAGAACGAGGCACTCCCACACTGCTGCAAATACCGCAGTACCAACCCTCTTAATATGTGGCACTCCCTCAGTTCTAACCTATTGACCGTGACACAATGCCTCTGGACTCACTCTCTCATCAGTTGGCACTCCCACAATTCCAACACCTACACAATGAGGCACTGCCTCCTTATTGACCCTCTGACTCCTACAAATCTGACTCACTGTCAGTCCTGTATTGTTAGTCCTGACCCTTTAATCATTTCGCACTCCCTCAATTCTGACCCTATTACATTGAGGAACTGACTGAGTACTAACCCTCTGGCAATGAGGGGCCCCCTCAGTACTGAACTTCTGACTGTGCTTCAATACCTCAAGATTGACCCTCTGTCAATAAAGCATTCCCTCAGTTCGTCCTTCTCTAAGTGTTGCAATACCTCAGCACGGGTCCTTTAATCAAGTGGCACTCCTTCAATTCTAACCCCTTTAGGATGTGGCACTGCCTCAATGTTGACCCTCTGACAATGAGGCACCCCCTCAGTACTGAATGTCTAATTATGTGGCATACTCTCAATTCTGAACCCTTTACGATGATGATTGCATAATGTTCAGAACCATTCGCAGCTCCTCAGATACTGAAGCAGTCCTTGTTCAAATGCAACAAGACCTGGCTTGGGCCAACAAGTGCAAATAACATTTGTGTCACACAATACAACCATCAACAATAAGAGACAATCTAACCACTGCCCTTTGGCATTCTACAGTGTTACCATCACTGAATCCCCACTATCAACATCCTGAGGGTCATCATTGACCAGAAACTCTGCTGCACTCACCACATAAACACAGTGGAAGAGCAGGTCAGAAGCTAGGAATACCAAGGTGAGTAATTCTCCCGCTGACTCCTCAAAACCTGTCCACCATCAACAAGGCTCAAGTCAGGAGTGCGATGGAATAGTCCCCACTTGCCTGGATGAGTGCAGCCTCAACAACACAAGATGCTTTATACCATCTTGGACAAAGCAGCACGCTTGACTGGCACTACATTCACAAATATCCACTCCGTCTCCCACCGACAGTTAGTAGCAGCAGTGTACGCTATCTACAAGATGATCTGCAGAAATTCACTAAAGATCCTCAGACAAACCCACGACCACTTCCGACTGGAAGAACAAGAACAAAATATTAGAAATACCACCTTCATGTTCCCCTCCAAGCCAATCACCATCCTGACTTGGAAATACACTGAATGCAACTGTGAAGAAAGACAGTTATCCACCATGAGGGAGAAAGAGAGAGAGAAAATCTGAGAAAAATTACAAATGCTGTCGCCAAACTAAAATTGTAATTTTCAAATATCCTGAATAATAGCACGAGAGCAGAGAGGGGCAACCATTTGATACTCAATGTCACTTAACCACAAGTTAACAGAAACATGTCAGCCCCAGGACATACAGAAGAGAAATACCCTCTTCTGTAAATAATACACAAGATTTATCTGTTCTCGTGATGGCAGGCATCGTCTTTTTGAAGAAGGTTCTTTCTGAAAGATGGCTTCTTCACCAACACTCAGTCCCAGCATGGGGATGTGCGTGTGGTGGGCGTGGCTAGGTTAATGATGATCGTCTCTTTCCTTCACTGGCTGAATGTTAAAAAGAATGCATCAGTTAGTCAAGTGACCAACTCCCCATGGGAATGGCGGGGAGGAGGAGTGGAAGAGGATAAGGGATCATTGTGCGTTGAGAAAACCATCCAAATTGGGGGAGTTACGTATGAGGCTAATACTGTCAGATTTCTGTTGGGTGGGGTAGAGGACGAGGAAAGATGCAGCAACCGTCTGCTCATGTTGTGGGATACTGTTACACCTGTCAGAGCAGGACATGGAGAGGAAGCAACATAATCAATGCATATGGAACTGAAACATCAAAATTACAGGGCAACAACTGTTCCACCTCCAAGGACTTGGTGCAAATGCCTCAACAACTGAACAGACCGGAAAATTCCAGGAGACGTAGTCACTCGGCAGACTTTTCATCATTCAGAAGGCGAAGGACAACCTGAGCTTCTGAATCTCTCCACATTAACACAAGACAGGCTTGTGATGGAATATTTCCCACTTGCCTGGACAGGTGCAGCTCCAACAACACAAGAAGCTCAACACTGTTCAGGACAAAGCAGCCCACTTGATTGACACCACATCCACAACCATTCACTCCTTTAACAACCAACACTTTAGTAGCAGCAGTGTGTACCATCTGCAAGGTACACTGCATGAATTCCACCAAAAATCATCAGACAGCACTTTCCAAACACGTGACTACTTCCATCCAGAAGGACAACGGTCGCAGATACATGGGAATACCACTCACTACAAGATCCCCTCCAAACTTTAAGTATGTCACCATTTCTTCACTGTCGCTGGGTCAAACTCCTGGACCTCCCTTCCAAACAATATTGTCCTTACGAGCAGCACAGTGGCCAGTGGTTAGCACTGCTGACTCACAGCACCAGAGATCTGGTTTCAATTCAGTCTCACGTGACTGAGTGTTGGGGTTTTCACATTCATCCCATGTCTTTGTGGGTTTCCTCCAGGTGCTCCGGGTCCCTCCTACACACCAAAGTTGTGTGGATTAGGTAAATTGGCCACGCTAAATTGCCCATTGAGTCCAGGGATGAGTAGGGTGAGGGCGGGGTCAGTCTGGAGGAATGCTTTTTGGAGTCATTAAGGACCTGTTGAGCCAAATGGCCTGTTCCCACACTGGAGGGATTCTAATGATTGTGGTCAAATGTCAGCACAAGGACTGGAGTGGTTCAAGAAGGCAGCTCAACACCACCTTCTCATGGGGCAACTCATGGCAGCCAATAAAGCTGGACCAACCAGCGATCTTTAGATCACACAAATGATTTTTAAAAACCCTGAAGTCCTCACCCCTGGGGTCATTCCAATCAATCTTGTCTCCTTTGGTTCATAGAAACATAGAAGAATAGGAGTAAGCACTTCGAGCCTGTTCCACCTTTCAACATGATCATGGCTGATCATTGAACTCACACTGTTTCTACCCACTGTCTTTGTTCTCTTTAGTCCTAAGCACCATGTCCAATTTCCCTTTGAAAATAGTCAGTGGTTTGACCTCAACAGTTCCCAGGCAGAATTCCACAGGCTAACCTCTGCCTGGGTGATGACATTTATCCTCATTTACTAAATGATCTCCTTTTCCTCCTTGACTCTAAGCCCTATTTCGAGACTCCTAAGTCATTGAGGACATCCTTACTGCATCTACCTGATCCAGTCCTCTTTAAATTTATAGGCTTCCATCAGATGCCCGTTCTTCTTTTAAACTTCCACGAATATCGCTCTAACTGATCCAGTCTCCCTTCATCATTCAATACCACCATCCCAGAAATCACTCTGGTAAATCTTACACTCACTGTCACTATAACCAATCCATGAATCCCCTTAATAAGGCAGCCAACAAACCATCAGCCTTGTTCACCACCTGCTAGAGGGTCAGGGTCAGGGTCAGGGTCAGGGTCATACTTGCTTTCAGCGACTGCTACAAGGACACTAAGGTGTCGGTGCACCCCTCCCTTTCCCAATCTATCACCCTTCAGAAATTAAATGGCTTTTCAGTTTTTGCCCCGAAAGTAGATAACTTCACATTTATCCGAGAGATGGTTCATCTGCTACATACTTACCTACTCATCAACTCAACTCAACCTTCCCTGGGAGCCACCATATCATGGCCCCAACAGACAGGGTAACATACAGAGCCAAGACTGAGGAACAAGCCTCACGGAAGACTTCGTACAAGGCTGAACAAAGATGGTATACCCAGAAACAGCCTTCCAACCTCAGGTGTGCACCAGGTTAAAAGTATAGAACGATGGACGAAGAAAGACCAGGTGTTCGGCAACGAATTCGTCACTGGGCATCATGTGACCACGAGTTCGTGTCCAAACCCCACGTGAGCAAAATGGGGCGGGCGCGACAGTTTAACCAATCAGATGAAACGGTCTGTGCATGAGCCCCGCCTACGAACGACAGAGTCTCGCCCGTGAGGACTGGGGCGACGCGGATGACATGCGGTTGCTCCAATCAGCGGAGGCAGGGGAAAGACTGAATTGAGAAGGAACTTCTTCACCCAGAAGGTTGTTAATCTATGGAATTCCTTGCCCAGTGAAGCAGTTGATGCTACTTCAGTAAACGTTTTTAAAGATAAGGTAGATTTTTTTGAACAATAAAGGAATTAAGAGATAAGGTGAGAACCCGGGTAAGTAGATTTGAGTCCACGAAAAGATCAGACATGATCTGATTGAATGGCAGAACAGGCTCGAAGGGCCGGACGGCCCACTCCTGCTCCTAGTTCTTATGTTCTAAAGCCAGACCACGACCACGACCACGCCCACACCGAGGAAAGAGCGCACGTGGAGGTGAAGATAGGTGCGTGCCCCCGCAAGAGCGAGGTCTCTTGTTTTCAAATTCTGAACCGTCACCGTCAGCACCGACACCGTTCCCCGCACCCCACCCCCTCGATAATGCGGACCCTCCCTCGGCACAGACCACCACACCCCGCTCTGTGGAAAGAGGAAGTTACTATTTTGAGTCCAGTGAAACGTTTAGCAATTGAAGTGAAGTGGAAATTTGATGGATATAATCCTGTCGAAAGGGTTAGAAAAATATATGGAACAGAAGGGGTTATTAGCGTTTCTTAGAGAGAGAGGGGGTTTGCAGATCAAAGTGTGCCAACGAATAAAAGGCGAAAGAGAGTGGTAAAAGTTGTAGAGGAGAGACAAAGCATTGCTCCAGAGCAGGTGTTAATGGTCGAATGAAGATCTGATTGAAAAGGAAATAAAGCATGAAGACAGGATGCAATAACTAGGGGAAAGTATATCCAATCAGAGGACTGTGTTAATGGGTCTAAAGCTGTTGAAGTTAGTATTGAATGTAGACCAATGTTTTGTCTCTTCTCAACAACCATTACTACTGCCTTTGTGTTCTGTGGAAGGATCACCCGACCTGGATAGTTAACTCTGTTTTTTTTGCCTCCACAGATGCTGCCAGACCTGCTGAACTTTTCCAACAGCTTCTGTTTTCGTTACCTTTGCCTTTGCTTCGTGTTCAATGGTGAATTTGATCTTTAATCTCCCTCACCCTGTAACTTTGTCTTGACCTTTTAGCCCACATTCCTGTCTCCCCCTTTCAACAGCACAGAACATTGAATATTACAACGAACATTACAGCGCAGTACAGGCCCTTCAGTCCTCGATGTTGCGCCGAAACCAATCTGAAGCCCATCTAACTATCTAAAACACTGACATTTTATCTTTTACTGCAATTGAGTTTAAAGGCAGGGACACAAATTTCCAAGTATGCTTCCACCTCCTGGATGCAGTGCTGCTGTCATTCTGCTCAATTTCTTTTCCTCCCTTTCCAGGTTCTTTATGGTCTTCCTCAAATATGGTGTTCCGAATTCACTATGTACTCAAATGGAGCTGACAGCACTACTTTTTAAAGGTTTAGCATCACTTTCATGCTTTTTTACTCTCATCTTCTAGTATCAGAGTCCCACTGACAGTGCTTAGTTATCATAGTCCTGAACATCTGACAATGAGGCATTCCCTCAGTACTGATCCTCTGACAGTACTGCACTCCTTCAGTACTGATCCTCTAATCATGTGGCATACCCTCAATTCTGACCCCCTTTAGAATGAGGGACTGCCTCAGTATTGACCCTCTGACAAAAAGGGACTGCCTTAGAACGGCCCTTCTGGCAGTGCTGCACTACTTCAGTACTGACCCTACAAGCGTGTTGCATTCCCTCAGTTCTGACCCTATTACATCCGGGCAGTGCCTCACACCAGATCCTCTGACAATGAGGCAATCCCTCAGAACAGATCCTCTGACAAAGAGGTACTGCCTCAGAACTGACCGGCTGACAATAAGGTCCTCCTTCAGTGTAGACCCCTTCATAATGAGTCCCTCCCTCAATCCTGACCCTCTGACAGTGCTGCATTACCTCAGTATTGACCATCTAAACTCCTTCAATTCTAATCCCTTTGCAATTAGGCAATCCCTTAGAACTGACCCTTTGACAATGAGGCATTCCCATCATTCTGACCTTCTGACAGTGCTGCACTACCTCAGTACAGACACTCTCACAGTTCTTCAATACCTCAATATTGAGCCCCTGATATTTGACACTCCTTCTATTCTGACTCCATCACATTGAGGCACTGCCTCGGAATGGATCCTCTAACAAAAAGTGACTCCCTTACTGGTCACCCTCGAACAATGAGACGCTGTCTCAGAACTGACCTCGTGATAATAAGGCACTCCCTCTATGCTGATCTGCTGATTACGGGGCCCTTCCTCAGTAATTACCCTGTAAACATGATGAACTTCCTCAATTCCGACTTCCTTAAATGAGGCACTGGTTCAGCATGCAACTCTGACAATAATGCACTCCCACAGTTGTGACCCTCTGACACTGCTGCAATACCTCAGTACCGACTCTCTAATCGTGTGGCACTCCGCCAATTTTGACCATTGAATCAGTATTGACCCTCTGACTATAATGCACTCCACGGTTCTGACCGCCTGAGAGTGCTTCAATACCTCAGAGATAACCCACTAATCAGATGGCCCTACTTCAATCTATCCCCGTTACATTGAGGCACTGCCTCAGAACAGACTCTCTGACAATGAGGCACTCCCTCAGTGTTGACCCTGCAACAATCCTCAGATCAGACTGACCCCCTTACAAAGAAGCACTGCCACTTTAGTGACCCGTTGACATTAAGGCCCTCCCTCAGTACTTACCCTCTGATAGTGCTTCAGTCCTCAGTATTGATCCTCTAAATGTGATCCTCTGAAATCTGATCCCATTACATTGAGGCACTGCCTCACAATCGACCCACTGACTGCATCTCATTCGGGAAATGAAGTGTAGACGGGTGCCCGCTTTGCAGAACAGCTACAGACACTCTGACAAAGAGACACTGTCTCATAACTGACACTCTGACAATGTGGCAGTATTTCAGGGCTGACCCTCCAGTCGTGAGGTACTGCCTCAGAACTGACCCTCTGGTGGAGCTGAAGTATCTCAGTACTGACTCTTCAATCGTGAGGCACGCCCTCAATTCTGACCCCCTTACAATGAACAACTGCTTCAGAATTGACCCGCTTACAACTCCTTCACAAATGAGGCCCTCCATCAGAACTGATTCCCTCTCAATGGGTGACTCCTTCAAAATTTATTCTCCAGAAATGACATGATAGCCCTGCAAAGGAAGCATTGTCAAGGAAGCATTCCCTCAGTACTTAGCCTCTGACAGTTCTTCAATACCTCAATACAGACCCTCTGACAATGATGTACTCCCTTAGTAGTGACACTCTGACTGCAATACCATACTACTGACCTTCTAATCATGTCATCCTCCCTCAATTCTAAATCCATTACATGGAGGCACTGCCTCAGAACTGAACCACTGACAATAAGGCATTCCTTCAACTGATCCTCTGACAGTGCTACACTTCCTCAGTACTGACTCTGTGTTTTGAGGTCCTTCCTTAATTCTGACCGTCTTAAAATGAGGCGTTACCTCAGTATTGACCCTCTGACAAAGTGGCACTTCCTCACAATTGACCTACTGACAATGGGGCACTCCCTCAGTGCGGACCCTTTGGTAGAGGTTTGATATTGGGAGAGTACTGCACTGTGAACAGGTCAATATTAAGTGGATGCCGCATTCTCGATTGCCAATATTCAGGGAGTGCTGCACTGCTTGTGGTCCGATAATAAGGGAGTACTGCACTGGCAGAGAGTTCGCACCGAGGGAATGCTGCACTCTCAGTTGGTCAACATTAAAGTAGTATTTCATCCTCAGAACTTTGATATTAAGGGAGTGCTGCACTGTGAGCCGGTAAATATAAAATGAATGCTGCAATATCAGAGGGTCCATATTAAGGGAATGCTCCACTATCGAGGGTCAATATTGAGGAAGTGGTGTACTGTCGGAGGGCAACTATTAATGGAGTACTGCGACTTCAGCGAGTGAGTGCTCAGGCAGAGCAGCACAGCAAAGGGTCAGTAATGAGAGAATGCTCCATTGTCAGAGGCTTAGCACTGAGGGAGTGCTTAATCAGAGATTTAGTACTGAGGGAGTGCTGCATTGTCAGAGTATCATCACTGAGGGAGTACCACAATATCGGAGGGTCAATATGAAGCATGTGCTACACTGTCAGAGGGTCAATGATGACAGAATGCTGCGCTGTCAGACGGTCAGTAATGAGGGAAAGCTGCATTGTCAGAGTGTCTTCACTGAGGGAGTGCCGCTCTGTTGAAAGGCCAATATTAAGGGAATGCTGCACTGTCAGAGGGTCAGCGTTAAGGGAGTGGCACACTGACAAAGAAGCACTGCCAGAGAGCTGACCCACTGACTATGAGGCACTCCCTCAGTGCAATACACTCTGGAGTACTGATGACTGACCCTCTGACATACCGGTATTCCCCCAGCACTAACCTGACGACTGACCCTTTGACAAGGCCATTTGAGAGAGATGTGCTCCCTTACTATTGACCCTCTGATATTGGAGCAGTCCCTTAATATTGACTATCTGACAGTGCAGCACACTCCTAATATAGCCCTTCGGACAGGGCGGCTCCCTTTCAGTACTGGCCTCCCACAGGGCAGCACTCTCTCACCCTTGACCCTCTGACAGTGCAGCACTCCCTTAATATTGATTCATAGAATCCCTACAGTGTGGAAACAGGCCATTCAGCCCAACAAGTCCACACCGCCCCTCCGAATAACATCCCACCCAGACCCATTCCCCTATCTTTCCCATGTCTAACCCGAACATCCCTGGGCACTGTGGGCAATTTAGCATAGCCAATACACCTAGCCTTCACATCTTTGGACTGTGGGAATAAACCGGAGAACACACAAACCCGCACAGACACGGAGAATGTGCAAACTCCACACAGACGGTCGCCCAAGGGTGGAATCGAACCTGGGTCCCTGGCGCTATGAGGCAGCATTGCAAACCACCGAGCTACCGCGCCACCCTATCTTGAATTTGTGGCAGTGGAAAACCCCTTTAAAATTGACCC
>NW_025971578.1:0-10526 GCF_021869965.1 Rhincodon typus
CCTCTCTGCTCCTATGATGCTGCTTGGCCTGCTGTGTTCATCCAGCCTTGCACCTTGTTGTCTCTGTCCTTTTAGGGTTTGCTTACGGGGGGCTCCAGGTTTTATGGTGTATTTACAGGACCATCTGTGTTTTTTGGTTTATTTACAGTGGGCTCTCTGTCTTAGGGTTTTGTTTTCAGGGTGTTCTGTGTTTTCAACTTTATTTACAGGAGGCTCTGGGTTTTAGGGATTATTTACTGGCAGCTCTGTGTTTTAGGGTTTACATACGGGGGGTTCTATGTTTTAGGGTTTGTTTACAGTGAGCTATGTGTGTTAGGGTTAATTTACAGGGCCATCTGTGTTTTTGGGTTTATTTACAGGGGTCTGTATGTTTTAGGGTTCATTTACAGGGGGTCCTCTGTTTTAGGTTTTATTTACAGAGGTCTCTGTGTTATTGGTTTATTTACAGGGGGCTGTGTGTATTTGGGTTTATTTATAGCAGGGTCTGTGTTTGAGGGTTTATTTGCAGGAAATTCTGTGTTTTAGGGTTTATTCACCAGGGGCTCTCTGTTTTAGGGTTTTTTTTCCAAAGGGCTCTGTGTTTTAGGTATTATTTCCAGGGGACACTCCATTTTTGGGTTTTTTTTACAGTAGGCTCAGTGTTTTCGGATTTTTTTGCAGGAGGCTCTGGGTTTTCGTGTTTGTTTAATGGAGGCTCTGTGTTTTAGGGTTTATTTATAGGGAGTTCAGTGTTTTAGGCTTTATGTGCAGGAGGCTCTGTGTTTTAGGGTTTATATCCTGGGGCCTTTGCGCTATCGGGTTTATTTACAGAGGGCTGTGTGTTTTAGGGTTTATTTACAGGGTGCTCTGTGTTTTAGGTTTTATTTGCAGGGGGCTCTGTGTTTTGAATTTATTTATAGCGGGCTCCATGTTTACAGGTTATTGAAAGGGGTCACTGCTTTAGCATTAGTTTACATGAGTCTCTGTGTTTGAGGGTTTATTTTCAGTGAGCTCTGTTTTTTAGGGTTTTTTGACAGGAGGCTCTGTGTTTTAGGGTTTATTTACAGGGGGCTCTGTGTTTTCCCGTTTATTTACAGGAGGCTCTGTAATTTAGGGTTTATTGATAGGAGGCTCTGTGTTTTTAGGGTTTATTTTCAGGGGGCCCTGTATTTTATGGATTATTTACATTGAGCATGGTGTTTTACGGAGTATTTTAAAACGTCTCTGATGTAGTGTTTGTTTACAGGCATCTCTGATTGAGGGATTATTTACAGGACAGTCTGAGTTTTTGTGTTTATTTACAGAGAGCTCTGTGTTTTACGGTTTTACTTACAGGACCCTCTTCGTTTTTGGGTTTATTTACAGGGGGCTCTCTATGTTTTAGGGTTTATTTGCAGGAGGCGCTGTGTTTTAGGGTTTACTTACATGGGGCTCTGTGTTTTCGGGTTTATTTTCAGGGGGCTCTGTGTTTTAGGGTTTATTTACACGAGGCTCTGTGTTTTAGGATTTAGTTCCAGGGGACACTGTGTTTTCGGGTTTATTTACACGGGGCTCTGTGTTTTAGGATTTTTTTGCAGGAAGTTCTGGGATTTAGTGTTTATTTAAGGATGGCTCTGTGTTTTAGGGTTTATAACCTGGGGTCTTTGTTTTTTCAGGTTTAATTACAGAGGGCTCTGTGTTTCAGGGTTTATTTACAGGGGGCTCTGACTTTTCGTGTTTATTTACAGGGTCTTCTGCGTTTTAGGGATTTTTTTACAGGGGGCTCTCTGTTTTAGGATTTATATACGGAGGTTCTGTGTTTTAGGATTTATATCCTGGAGTCTTTGTGTTGTTGTGTTTATTTAGAGAGAGCTGTGTGTTTTAAGATTTATTTCCTGGGGGCTCTGTGTTTTAGGGGTTTTTTTACAGGGGGCTCTGTGTTTTAGTGTTTATTTACAGGGGGCTCAGTGTTTTAGAGTTTATTTACAGGGCGCTCTGTGTTTCAGGATTTATTTACATCAGGCTCTGACTTTTAGGGTTTATTTACAGGAGGCTCTGTTTTATGGTATATATGCAGGCAGCTCTGTGTTTTTGTTTTTATTTACAGGGGGCACTGTATTATGGATTTATTTACATCGGGCTCTGTGTTTTAGGATTTATATCCAGGTGTCTTTGTGTTTTCGAGTTTTCGGCCCTAAAACACAGTGCACGCTATAAAAACACCCAAGATCAGAGCCCCTTTTTACTAAACCAAAAACAGAGAGGGTCCTGAAAATGAACCCTAAAAATCCGAGCTAAAAATAAACCAAAGAACACAGAGCTTCATGTAAACAAATCCTAAAGCAGTGACCCCTTTCAATAACCTGGAAAACACGGAGCCACTAGTAAATAAAACCTAAAACTCACTGCCCCCTGGAAATAAACCGTAAAACACAGAGTCTCCTTTAAGTAAAAACGAAAACCCAGAGCCTCCAGCAATAAAATCCTAAAACACAGAGCCTACTGTAAATAAACCCTAAAACACAGTGCCTCCTGGAAATAAATCCAAATAACACAGAGCCCCCTGCAAATAAATGCTAAAACACAGAGCCCCCTGATTGGGAGTCACTTAATGGCAGCAGAAATGTTCGTCGCCTGATTACCGCGTCTGCGTCTTCAGAGTTCACTCTTGCCGGTTTACTCATTCTTTCATTCAATTTCACGGAAGCACAATTTTGAATGTAACTTTTTCAAGGGAACACGGACCCTATTCAATATATATCTAAAAAAGACATGCTAACACAAAACGTGTTTGATGTCCTGCAAGCCATTCAAATCCTGGGAGACGGTTGCTGAGGGCTGCTTAATATTATGATCTTTCATAGCTTCCAGTGACACGATGGCTGGGTTGGTATTGTTCAGAATAGATCAGAAAATTAACACATACTCAGGGATAGGCTCTGATGTAGAAACAGGTCTGCACACTGTTAGCAACATGGGGCCGTGAGGGTTAAACCTGTGAAAAGGCAGCAATGGGGTGGAAGGTTAACTTAGTCTCCCTTTAATAGTGAAAATTATGGCAAGATTTCAGTTTTATGAATGAATGAATGCAATGCAGTAACAGTAAACATCGTACGCTAGTGAATGAGAGAAAACAAGCTGTAGAGCTGGATGAACACAGCAGGCCAAGCAGCGTCAGAGGAGCAGAGAAGCTGACGTTTTGGGTCTAGACCCTTCTTCAGAAATGGGGGAGGGGAAGGGGGTTCTGAAATAAATAGGGAGAGAGGGGGAGGAGGATAGAAGATGGATAGAGGAGAAGATAGGTGGAGAGGAGACAAACAGGTCAAAGATGACACGGTGTAGAGCTGGATGAACACAGCAGGCCAAGCAGCATCAGAGGAGCAGGAAGGCTGATGTTTCGGGCCTAGACCCTTCATCAGAAATGGGGAGGGGAAGGGGGATCTGAAATAAATGGGGAGAGAGGGGGAGGCGGATAGAAGATGGATAGAGGAGAAGATAGGTGGAGAGGAGACAGACCGATCAAAGAGGCGGGGATGGAGCCAGTAAAGGGGAGTGTAGGTGGGGAGGTAGGGAGGAGATAGGTCAGTGCAGGGGGGACTGACAGGACAAGGGGGCGGGATGAGGTTGGTAGGTAGGAGATGGGGGTGGCGCTTGAGGTGGGAGAAGGGGATAGGTGGGAGGAAGGACAGATAATGGAGACGGGAACGAGCTGGGCTAGTTTTGGGATGCGGTCGGGGGAGGGGAGATTTTGAAGCTTGTGAAGTCCACATTGATACCATTGGGCTGCAGGGTTCCCAAGCGGAATATGAGTTGCTGTTCCTGCAACCTTCGGGTAGCATCGTTGTGGCACTGCAGGAGGCCCAGGATGGACATGTCGCCTGCGGAATGGGAGGGGGAGTTGAAATGGTTCGCGACTGGGAGGTGCAGTCGTATAGTGCGAACCCAGCGTAGGTGTTCTGCAAAGCAGTCCCCAAGCCTCCACTTGGTTTCCCTGATATAGAGGAGGCCACAATGGGAACAGCAGATGCAGTATACCACATTAGCAGATGTGCAGGTGAACATCTGCTTGATGTGGAAAGTCTTCTTGGGGCCTGGGATGGGGGTGAGGGGGGAGGTGTAGGGGCAGGTATAGCACTTCCTGTGGTTGCAGGGAAAGGTCCCGGGTGAGGTGGGGCTGGAGGGGAGTGTGGAGCGGACAAGGGAGTCACGGAGAGAGTGGTCCCTCTGGAAAGCAGATAAGGGCGGCGAGGGAAAAATGTCTTTGGTGGTGGGGTCAGATTGCAGATGGCAGAAGTGTCGGAGGATGATGCGTTGGATCCGGAGGTTCGTGGGATGATACGTGAGGACCAGGGGTATTCTGTTTGGGTTGTAATTGCGGGGAGGGGGTGTGAGGGATGAGTTGCGGGAGACACGGTCGAGGGCGTTCTCAACCACTGAGGTGGGGGGCAAGTTGCGGTCCTTGAAAAACGAGGACATCTGAGATGTACAGGAGTGGAATGCCTCATCCTGGGAGCAGATGCTGTGGAGGCGAAGGAATTGGGAATAGAGGATGGCATTTTGCAGGAAGGTGGGTGGGAGGAGGTGTATTCTATGTAGCTGTGGGAGTCAGTGGGCTTGAAATGGATATCGGTTTCTCGGTGGTTGCCGGAGATGGAGACAGAGAGGTCCAGGAAGGAGACAGAGGTATTAGAGATGGTCCAGGTGAACTTAAGGTTGGGGTGGAAGGTGTTGCTGAAGTGGATGAACTGTTCGAGCTCCTCGTGGGTGCACAAGGCGGCGCCGATATAGTCATCAATGTAACGGAGGAAGAGGTGGGGTTTAGGGCCAGTGTAGGTACGGAAGAGGGATTTTTCCATGTAACCTACAAAGAGGCAGGCATAACTTGGGCCCATGCGGGTACCCATGGCCACCCCTTTTGTCTGTAGGAACTGGGAGGAATTGAAAGAGAAGTTGTTGAGGGTGAACGGATGAGGGTGTCAGTGGAGGGGGACTGGTCGGGCCTGCGGGACAGGAAGAAGCAGAGGGCCTTTAGGCCATCTGTACGGGGAATGCAGGTGTATAGAGACTGGACGTCCATGGTAAAGATGAGGTGTTGGGGACCGGGGAATTGGAAGTTCTGGAGGAGGTGGAGGGTGTGGGTGATGTCACGGATGTATGTAGGGAGTTTCTGGACCAAGGGGGAGAAAATGGAGTCCAGATAGGTGGAGATAAGTTCGGTGGGGCAGGAGCAGGCGGAGACAATGGGTCGACCAGGGCAGTCAAGTTTGTGGATTTTGGGAAGGAGATAGAAGCGGGCGGTGCGGGGTTCTGGAACGATGAGGTTGGAGGCTGTGGTTGGGAGGTCACCTGAAGTGATGGAATTGTGGATGGTTTGGTGGTCGGGGGTGGGGTCATGATCAAGGGGGCGGTAGGAGATGGTGTCGGAGAGTTGGCGCCTGGCCTCGGTGATGTAGAGGTCAGTGCGCCATACTACAACTGCGCCTCCCTTGTCCGCGGGTTTTATGGTGAGGTTGGGATTGGAGCGGAGGGCTACACGTTCTGCAGGGGAGAGGTTGGAGTGGGTGTGAGGGGTGGAGAGGTTGAGGCAATGAATGGTCACTACTGAATGGTCAGTAAAGTTATGAATGAATGTGAGCGCGACAGTGGTAATATGGAGCGCTTGTGGGTGCATTGGTATACCGAGACTTACGATATGTCTTTCAAAAACCACAAAAAAGGCAATTGACCCTGCATTACTAAAGACACGCCACCCAAACCCCGGAGGCCTTGCTAGGTGCTAACCGATATGAGTAAGCAGGGCAGACCACAGGATATTCAGGGGCAAAGGTTACAAGATAAACCAGTGACCGTATAAGCGAACGGATACCGCGTGTTTGAATCCGACTAGTAAATACGTGATACACAACGATTTGATGTAACTGACTTCCTAGTTAATTGAATTATGAATTTGGTGTAATTAATTTACAGAGCTGATGTAACTGACTGCCTAGTCAATTCATTCACAGTCTTGATGTCATTACCACTTCGTTCATTGACTTTTTGACTTGATGTAATCGCCTGCATCGTAACAGTTAGTAGAATTACATGATTACAATGTAAGTTAGTATATTAAAAAAAAAAGTGTTGTGTGGGTATTCTGTAGAGTCAGCTCGATCGTCCTGCGTGACAATTTGGAGCTCCTCTCCTTGCTGTAATCGATTGTCGCTCAAATCAACTGCTGTTCCTGCTGAAGCCTTCACTGTCTTCTTATCTCAGAGAAAAAAGGTCACTCTTACATGTTGCAGCACAGTGAGAGGGTGAGAGTGAGAGAGGACCTCATTGTCAGAGGGTCAGAACTGAGGGAGTGCCTCATTGTCAAAGAGTCGAATTTGAGGATGTGTCATGCATTTAGAGGCTCAGTACTAAGGAATTGCAGCACTGTCAGAGGATCAGAACTGAGGGAGGGAGTGTATCATTGTCAGTATCATTATCTGAGACAGTTCCTAATTATGAAAGCCATCAGAATTGAGGATGTGCCTCACGATTAGATGGTTAGTGTTGAGGTATTGCAGCTGTATCAAAGTGTCAGTCCTGACGGAGTGCCACATTGTCAGGGATTCAGAACTGAGGATGTCAGAGATCTAATCCTAAGAGTGTACCTCAATGTCAGAGGGTCATTATTGAGCCAGTGCCTCACTCTCATGGGGTCAGAACTGAGGGAATGCTACATGATCACAGGGTCAGTACTGAGATATAATAGCACTGTTGGGACGTCAGAACTGAGGGAGTACCTCATTGCTGGAGGGTCAGTCATGAGGGAGTGCCTCATTGTCAGAGGGTCACTACTGAGGGCCTGTCTCATTGTCAGTGGGTCAGTTCTGAGTGGGAGGGGCCGCATTATCAATGTGACAGTGCTGAGAAAGTGCCTTACTGTCACATGGTCAATACTGAGGGAATGCCTCATGATAATAGGGTCAGAATCTGGAGAATGGCTCGTGATTAGGGGGTCACTTGGTATTGCAGCTCGATCAGACGGTCAGTACTGAAGGAGTACTGGACTGTCAGTCCTGAGAGACAACCTCATTCTCAGACTGCATGTTAGAACATAAAGATAAGAACTAGGAGCAGGAGCAGGCCATCTGGCCCCTCGAGCCTGCCCCGCCATTTAATAAGATCATGGCTGATCTTTTTGAGACTCAGCTCCACTTACCCGCCCACTCACCATAACCCTTAATTCCTTTACTGTTCAAAAATTTATCTAACCTTGCCTTAAAAACATTCAGCGAGGTAGCTTCAACCGCTTCACTGGGCAGGGAATTCCACAGATTCACAACCCTTTGGGTGAAGAAGTTCCTCCTGACCTCAGTCCTACATCTGCTTCCCTTTATTTTGAGGCGATGCCCTCTAGTCCTAGTTTCACCTGCTAGCGGAAACAACCTCCCTGCCTCCACCTTATCTATTCCCTTCATAATCTTATATGTTTCTATAAGATCTTCCCTCATTCTTCTGAATTCCAATGAGTATAATCCCAGTCTACTCAGTCTCTCCTCTTAATCCAACCCTCTCAACTCTGGAATCAACCGAGTGAATCTCCTGTGCACCCCCTCCAGTGCTAGTATATCTCTTCTCAAGTAAGGAGACCAAAACTGCACACAGTACTCCAGGTGTGGCCTCACCAGGACCCTATACAGCTGCAGCATAGCTTCCCTGTTTTTAAACTCCATCCCTCTAGCAATGGCAGACAAAATTCCATTTGCCTTTTTAATTACCTGATGCACCTGCAATCCTACTTTTAGCGATTCATGCACAAGGACACCCAAGTCCCTCTGCACAGCAGCGTGCTGCAATTTTTTACCATTTAAAACACAGTCCATTTTCCTGTTATTTCTACCAAAATGGATGACCTCACACTTATCAACATTGTACTCCATCTGCCAGATCTTTGCCCACTCACTTAGACTATCCATATCCCTCTGCAGACTTTCAGTGTCTTCTGCACACTTTGCTCTACCACTCACCTTACTGTCATCTGCAAATTTTGACACACCACACTTAGTCCCCAACTCCAAATCATCTATGTAAATTGTAAACAATTGCGGTCCCAACACTGATCCCTGAGGCAGACCACTAGCCACTGACTGCCAACCAGAAAAACACCCATTTACCCCTACTCTTTGCTTTCTACTGGTCAACCAATCCTCTATTCATGCCAATACGTTACCTGTAATACCGTGGAACTTTATCTTATGTAGCAGCCTTTGATGTGGCACCTTGTCAAATGCCTTCTGGAAATCCAGATACACCACATCCACTAGTTCCCCATTGTCCACCATGCAAGTAATGTCCTCAAAGAATTCCACCAAATTAGTCAAACATGACCTACCCTTCATGAACCCATGCTGGGTGTTTCCAATGAGACAATTTATATCCAGATGTCTTGCTATTTCTTCCTTAATGATAGATTCAAGCATTTTCCCCACTACCGAAGTTAAGCTAACTGGCCTATAGTTAGAGATAGTAGGAACTGCAGATGCTGGAGAATCCGAGACAACAAGGTGCAGGGCTGGATGAACACAGCAGGCCAAGCAGCATCATAGGAGCAGAGAGGCTGACGTTTCGGGCCTAGACCCTTCATCAGAAAAGGCCTATAGTTACCTGCTTTTTGTCTACTTCCTTTCTCAAACAGTGGCGTCACATTGGCTGTTTTCTGATCTGCGGGAACCACCATAGAGTCCAGTGAATTTTGGTAAATAATTACTAGTGCATTTGTTATTTCCCCTATCACCTCTTTTAGCACCCCGGGATGCATTTCATTAGGGCCAGGAGACTTGTCTACCTTGAGCCCCATTAGCTTGCCCAGCACTGCCTCCTTAGTGATAATGATCGTTTCTAGGTCCTCGCCTGCTATAACCTTCTTGCCATTAGTTTTCGGCATGTTATTTGTGTCTTCCACTGTGAAGACCGACACGAAATAACTGTTTAATGTCTCGGCTATTTCCTCATTCCCAGTTATTAAATTGGCCTTCTCATCCTCTGAAGGACCAATGTTTACCTTCGCCACTCTTTTACGATTTACATATTTATAGAAATTTTTGCTGCCTGTTTTTATATTCTAAACTATTTTACTCTCATAATCTATCTTACATTTCTTTATAACTTTTTTGTGGCTTTCTGTTGGCCTTTAAAGATTTCCCAGTATATTAGTTTCCCACTACTCTTTGCTTTTTTGTATGTGTTTTTTTTCATGTTCTTCTGTTCTTACTGTCAGAGGATTAGTGCTGAGGGAGGGCTTTATTAGCAGTGTGTCAGTACTAAGGGAGTACCTTATTATCAGAGGCAGTACCGATTTGACAGGTGGTCAGTTCTTAGCCAGTTTGTCATTGTCAGAGGGTCAGAACTGAGGGAGTGCATTAGTAACAGAATATAACCTCTCACAATGAGTACTGACCCTTCAACAAAGATGCACTCCTTCCAGAATGACCCTTAAGTCATGTGGCATTCCCACGGTTCTGACCTATCAATCAGGCATTGCTTCAGTATTTATCCTCTGAATATAAAGCACTCTCACAATTCTCACTCTCTGACAGTGCTTCAGTGCAGACTCTGTAATTGAGTGGCCCACCCTCAGTTCTGCCCCCACTACATTGGGGCACTGCTTCGGAACTGAACCTCTGACAATAACGCCTAAAACACAGAGTCCTATTTAAACAAACCTTAAAAACAGAGCCCCCTGTAATTATAAAAGACGAAAGAGCTGCGGGTGCTGTAAATCAGGAACAAAAACAAAGTTGCTGGAAAAGCTCCCCAGGTCTAGCAGCATCTGTGAAGGAGAAAACAGAGTTAACGAGTCGGGTCCGGTGAAGGGTCTCCAGATCTGAAATGTTAACTCTGTTTACTCCTTTACAGATGCTGCCAGAACTGATGAGCTTTTCCAGCAACTTTGTTTTTTCCCCCTGTAATTATACCCTCAAATACAGAGTTATGCACGGGCCTCCTAGCAGCAGTTCAGGTTGTGGGGCAGGAAATGAATCAGATGATCGAAAAAAGAGGTAAGAAAGGCGCCATAACCATGATCATGGGGGACTTCTCAATGTGCAGATAGACTGGGAAAATCAGGTTGTTAACAGATCTGAAGAAAAGGAATTTGTGGAATGTCTACAAGATGGCTTTGTGGAGCACCTTGCAGTAGAGCCCACTAAGGAACTGGCAATTCTGGATTTGGTGTTATAATGAGGCAGACTGGATAAGGGAGCCAAAGGTGAAGGAACCCCTCAGGCGGTGATCATAATACCATAGAATTCACCCTGCAGTTTGAGAGGGAGGACATTGAATTAGATTTAACAATATTACAATTCAGTAAAGATAACTACAAAGACATGAGCGTGCGGCTGTTAGGGAAGAAAATTGCAGTCCTCATCCAGTCTGATTCCAGTTCCGCAGCAAGGTGGTTGACTTGTAACTGCAGTTGAGAATGCACAATAAATATTGGCATAGACAGAGACATCCACATCAATGAATGAGTTTTTTTTTAAAATTGAGACAAGCCGTACTGGCGTACAGTAAGAAACAGGCTTGGGCTGGTAAATGAC